>NW_010311163.1:0-22730 GCF_000700745.2 Antrostomus carolinensis
ACCAAGGCAAACTCCTCCTTTATTCTGAATTTCTCTAGGGCCTCGGGGGTACCGGGCTCCTCAGGACAGCTTCTGGCAGTGTAGACAGAGACAAAGAGGGCATTCAGTAACTTTACCTTCTTTGTATCCTCTGTCACCAGGGCACCCACCTCATTCTGCAGTGGGCCTACATTGCCTCTGGTGTTAATTTTATCTGCTATGTATTTGAAGAAGCCCTTTTTGTTGTCCTTGACCTCTCTTGCAAAACTTAATTCCAAGGAGGCCTTAGCTCTCCTAGTTGCCTCCCTACATGCTCTGACAACAGTTTTATATTCCTTCCAAGTGACCAGTCTCTCCTTCCATGATCTTCCATGACCTTCTTCTTCCACTTGAGTTTGCCCAGCAGTTCCCTGTTTAGCCATGTGGGGCCTCCTGGCTCCCTTTCTTGATTTCCTACACATTGGGATGCTTTGATCCTGTGCTTGGAAGAAGTGGTCCTTAAATGTTAACCAATTATCTTGGGCCCCTTTACCATCTAGCACTCTGTCCCATGGGATTTCCCCTAGCGATTGCTTGAAAAGGCCAAAGTTGGCCCTGCTGAAGTCCAGGGTTTTGGTCCTGATTGATATTCTGTTCCTACCACACAAGACCCTGAATTCCACCATCTCATGGTTGCTGCAGCCAAGGCTGCCCTCAAACTTCACCACTTCAACCAGATCCTCCTGAAATTCCAGAACTGTCAAAAGATGTCAATAGTCAAAAGCAAGGAAATTCCCAGGATAAAATATTGTTTTTTTTAAAAAAAGCAATACAGGGACCACAGTATGTTATATCAATTCCATATCACTAAAAAATATTACCTGGTAGAGAGATTATGTGTGGATTCTTGAATGGCTTTTTGCTGAAGTTGGATGTGTGTGTGATAGCTGTTGGGAATGGCTGTTATGGTCTGTGTCACTTAGAAAGCTGCCTGCACAAATGGTGTGCCCTCTCCTGTCCCAGAAGTTCATTGTGATGTACTGTTAAGGTTTGCAAGTTCTTCCAAATAAACCAGTCAAGAATTAGAGAGACTTCTCTGTGTATCATCTGCACATAAAGCAGAATTTCCATGCAATCACCTATGAGATTCCTCACCATGGGGTTACTTTTCTAGGCTTCCTTTACTGTGTTTAACAGCTTTCCCATGGTCTGTGTTGGCCACAAGCCATATGTTTTTATTAATATGGTGCCAAGCCAATGCTAATATTCTTTTCCTCTCCAGCAGGTTTTATTAGATTGGGCTAACCTTAGTTACACAGCTTCCGATTCAAATCTGGCTCACATTTACGTGCTTTAGAAAGAGGGTAAAGTTCCTTCATAGCTATCTGCAAAACTTAATGTAATCTCTACGGAAGCACAAGGTAACAGCATTTTACTATATCTAATGTTGAAATTTTTTAATTTAAATCAGATACAATTAAAAAGTAAAGACTTTTCACAGTTATCTAAAATTTTAAGAGACTGAGAATAAGAGACTCTGTTTTGAGAGTTTTTGAGGCAGAGCTGGCTGACTAGTCACAAAAGAGACTGAAAATGTCATAAAACATGACATCTCAGTCAGAATATAATTAAAGTCCCATGTACCCATATCCTTCTTCCCTATACCTTTCCTGATCTAGCGTACATCCTATACTTTTTATGTACTTCATACTGCAGCTACTTACTAGCTGCTTCTGATGCTTCTGCTTTCCCAGCATATGCTCTGTAAGAAACATCAATAGGAAATGCTCTTGAATTCAAAGTCAAAATAATTTATCTAAGAGTAGTTGAATATGTATATAAAAGTTCACCATAATGCACTTAGATAACAACCTTGAAAGTGACTTTGAGTGAAGGAAGAGCTTTGATAGTTCTTTGAAAGCCCATTTCCTAGGGATTTCATAATGAGATCTGATCAATTTGAGGGTTCCCCTAGTGATGGCAGTAAATGCTTATTCACAGGCCATGGTTTAAAAAGTATTACTTTCCACTTGCCATCCAGGTTTTTTCTCACATTTTTAGTTCTAATTTTCTAAAATCTACTTATCTCATCATCAGAGTTTAGTGAATATGCTAAAATTGATCATTTTTTTTTTCTCACAAATACAAGAAACTGTATCTCTTAAACATGTTTTTGCCTTCCTTCTCTCCAAAAATTTATTTTAGTCTACAGGTACTTAAATTGGCTTGACTTGGTTTATTAATTCCCTGATACATCATGACTGTTAAATTGTCCTTTCTAAATGCATCCAAATTTATAATTATCCTCAACACATATCCACTCAACAAGTATCTTTGTGTAGTCATCAGATTATTTAGGTCTGTAATTTCCATAACACATTTTGGAATTTTATCATTTTAAATAATGGAACATAATTTGTGTTTTCTCCAGATAATGTGAAACTTCTACTACATTGAAAGACTATTTTAAATTACTGACAGCAGGATGTTTTCTTCTCCAATCCCATTAATGTTAAATTCTCTCACATGCAGAGTCTCTGGGTCCCTCAGAATGAATTCTGAAGATTTAAATGTTGGCTAAGAAACTCCTCAGAATACAGAACATTAGAAAAAATAGCCATATTCTGATCACTTTTGTTTATTCCAGTGCCTCCTAAAGTAATTAAAAATTCCTGTTGATCTCAAAACATCAAGCTCTTTTCGCATGTAGACTCATTAATTTAGAGCAGAAGACCAGGGCAAAATCTGACACTGAGTCTATTAAAGTTGATTTAACTTGAATTCATATAGTTCTCAAAGACCTACTTACATCCTTACTAACAGATAAATAAAGGGAAGGCAGCATGCATTGGCAACATTTTGTGTAGGAGCAGTCTATTTTCATGTGTAAACTCCAACACCCATCAGAGCAGGCGAGGGACAGCAGACTGACTTCTTTGTCCTTTTTATACCACACTGAGGTGATGTGAAGAAACGTCTCTAAATAACATAGTATTGTGTGGGACTGAGTTTAAGTCTGACTAGTTCATAGAGTTTAATATAAAGGTACATATGCATACATATGCATGGCTATTCATTCACTAAAGCCACACGACATATTTGTTTTCAAAGTGCTTATTTGGTACTAGGCAAAAGACAGTAGAATTGACCCTCGTTAGCAAATAAATTGCATGTATTTATATATATACAAAGGAAATCTGAATGAAGGGAATGTTAAATCTTCAAATTTCACTTCCAAAGGATAAAGTTGTTCATCCATGGGGAAAAGGCAGTTATGTGCAGAGGTAAAGAAGCTCCTGCTGGCTGAGTCTTTAGATGAACCTTTCAGTTTTTAAATTAGCAAAGAATTCATCTTGATCCTTGAAAACCTTTCAAGTCTGAATATTGCCTACAGTATGCAAGATGTAATTGAAATTTTGTTTATCTGAGACCAAACTCAAGAGAAATTGCCTGAAGTTGAGTGCACTAGTCAGTTCAATTTAAAACAGCCTTCCAAAGACACCACGGGCTTTGTGTGCATGTTTATTTTTTAATGTGGTGTCTTCCTACCAATTGTTTGGGAATACTCCTTAATTAAAAATGGGTGTTACTGTAAGCAGCCAGGTTGGTTTTATGAAGAAGCAGAGTTTCTAGGAAAGTTCTATTACAATCAGCATAGAAGCAAGTGGCACATTTGTCTTGTTTTGTGTCAATTTTTTTTTTTTCTTACCAGTAAAGTAGTGGAGTTTCAAAGCCAGACTCTGCAGCTTGGGAAAAGAAATGTCAGACATATTTTCCATCACAAATGCAAGGCAAGCAATTGCAACTGCCTTTAGAAAAATCCTAACAGGACATCTGCCTGTGTGTGAAGCGTAGGCGTGTATCTAACAGCACACAGACATACTGTTTGCAGCTTTGCAGGACACTTTATGTAACTTTCATATGCTGCAGAAAGTTAAGAAAAGCATTAAATGACACTGGGAATAATTCTCTAACATTTTCACTCCCCTGCATGGGACAAAGGACTACACAAGCTGGAAACCAGTTGATCCAACGCTTGCTTATCCAATAGCAGGAACAACAATGCCCAGAAAATTATCTTAATGGGTTTTTTGCCTTGTGTTTGGGTTGCTACAATTCTATCCTAGCTACATTTACTGGCAAACTTACTAAACAAACAAGGCTGTCCAAACTCTCCATCTTGTATGCTGGCTGAAAGTGGAAGTTTGATTATACACGCCCTTGTTATGGACTGATCATTATCTCTTTGTATATGATTTGTGGGGTGCTATTTTTGTGAGACAAACAGGGGTAAGAGAACTGCATAGAAGCACAGTCTTTCTATCTTTCACAGGTTTTCTATCTTCTGCCAACTAATTGTTAGCAATAGATCCTAGTGAAGGATCTATTGCTTCGCTTTAATTGTTGGGAAAACAATGCTTAAACCATGTGCACTTCCAAAAGGAGCCAGCAGTAGACAAAGAAATGGGTCTTCTACTGCTTTTAGCCATCCACAAGAAATCTGTGTGAAACCATATATAAAACTTCACTCCAGTCTTAATTCTCCCAAGCTGAGATGTAGCTATACTGGTTAGCATGACTGGGAATACCTATGTACTTTAAATATGCCCTCCCAGTTCAGTCACTTATTTCAAATTAATGATAATACTTGAACAGAACTCCTGCCTGGAGCAGAAGAGTGAAAATACAGGATACAGGGAGCATCGCTCTTGCTCTACAATGCAAGACCTAAGAGAGAATTCTTTCACATTCTTTACCATAAAGCATATTTTTAAATTAGGATATTAATTTAGATGATTTTTTTTCATTCTGTGAAAACTTGGTGTCATGAAACTGCAGGTAAGACTGAAGAATGAAAAGGAATACAAAAGTAGAAACACTGATTGTGATTAAAGGAACTGATGCAGAACCGTGAAAAACTGGTCAAATACTTCTCAGAAACTTCTTTAAACACTTCCAAAAATTTACTGGTGCTTTGGGCCAGGTCTTAAAACTATACCATGTATTAATCTGTGTATCAATCCCAAATTTTAGATTAGATTTGTCACACTCATTAAAAATGCAGCATTGGGTTTGTTGTTTTTTTTTTTTTTTATTCTCCTCTCCCCCATCACAATACTGTTTCTTATCCTGATCTTCATAGTTTCACAGAAAGTCGTTCCTGGAAGACTAGGCCGAGGGAAAGCTAAAGGAGAGGTCTGCATGCTTCCTCACATACATAGCTAGGTCTCCAAGAGCAAACAATCTGAGGGATAACCTGCGGATGGGATTCAAAACCACTCAAATGCCAGCTGCAACAGTTCTGCCAAAGCAGCCATATTGTGTCCATATTTAGGGAGAAAAGCAAACAGGGACAAGAGCTATTCTCCTACATTTTGCATCGGACAGAACTGTTTCACATCAACAAGGCCAAAAAGATCATGGTCTTGGGAAAAACTCTTTGTTGAACTTAGTCCAGAAAAACAACATGAGAACTATTTCCCAAGCAGAGAATGGCTCAGGGGCAATTTCAAATGGCAACAAAAATCCAGGCCAAACTGGGAGTTCAATTGAGCTTTGTATTTGCCTGCCCCTGGGCCACAAACAGACGACTAGAAAGCCAGAGCTGAATCCTTGTAACCACCGCTGAAACCCGCAGCAGGAGGGAGGGCACCGAGCTCCCTCCTTTTCTGGACCTTACCTGTGCTGGGTGGCACCCAGTCTGCAGTCCCCAGCCTATCAGCCTGGCTTGCTCTGGGCCTGATTTGCAAGACTGTCACCCTCAGGGCTTGCTCCTCTGTCTTACTGTGTGTTCTGTTCAGTTTTTTATATAGACAGACCCTCTTCTAGCATGTTCACCAATACACATAACTTTAACTCCCAGTATCCTCTTCTTAGTAATTTAACACTATTTATCACAGGATGATAATATAATTGGGCTGGCATCCCAAATTTTGCACATCAATGCAGTTGAACTGTTGTGATTAGAGTCTGTCCTGAAAAGACTATGACATGCTTTTACATTACAAATAGCGATTTTGATGTTCAAATGGCAAGTTTTATGTTTCATCAAGCATGGCCCCGATGAAAACCTGAAAAAAAAGAAGGCATGTGACAACAAGCACTATGAAAATACGATATGAAAAGTATATTTTATTATTCAAAAACTACTGATTAACAAAAATATTAAAAAGACTGTGCAATCAAAAAGTACAATCAGAAAAATATTAACTACAACAAAGCCATGAAAAAGCAGCAGTGCGTAATCCATGTAATCAGATACTTTATGTTTTGTGCAATGAAGTGGTAGAAAATGGAGAGGGGAAAATACTAAACTTCACACCAAACTGTACTGCTCAACCATTAACTGGAGCTATCATTCTATTTTTATACACTTTCAGAGAATGTTAAACTTACTATGGTCACAGATGACTAGTTTGAAAGGAGGATGGCATAGCTAACAATTTTATGTAGAATAATTGCACTTTAAAACTTTGTAATGGAAGTTCTCTATGCTATTATAAATGCACCAGCAGAGCAAAAATATGTATGCTTTCCACTTTATCAGAAAAATGAAATTTTACAAGAGCAACCTATTTACATTTCAAAATCAGTCTTACATGCTGAAATGGTACTTTGAGGGTGTGTTTTAAAAAGTAAATCGATGGCCCTCCTGGGAAAGAGAATAACACTTTGCTGTGTAAGAATAACCAGAAGTTTCCTGGTTATAGTCGACAATTCTCACAAGGGGAGTTGATTGGATGCTAAAGTCTGAGTTGCCGCTGATGGGCCATACAGCCTCTGTCTGCAGTCTGATGAGGAGAGAAGTTGGTTGTGATAGATACAACAGAATTACTGAAAATATTACTCTAATTATTGCTAAATAATAGCAATCCTAGTACTAATAAGACTGTGTTTTTGCAACAGTAAGTAGGCACAAAAGAAAAATGCTCATGGGTTAGTGTATAAGAATATTTTTTATGGTTGCTGTAACCCTCTAGTGCTCCCTAAGTCTGTCCCATGTTTGGATAATTTGTCAAGCTGCCTATGTTTTTTGTGGTGGAAGGGTGTGCCCATCAGAGGACCGGAGGTGCAAAGCCACTTGGGACTTGTGGGGAAGGCATGGGATGCACTGTCCTTGGAGAAGGGAGTGCAGGGCTTGGAGATCCTCCTAACCAACAGGGCCCCAACTTCTTCCCAGTGCTGGGGCTGGGAGGCTGAGAGCTCTAGGAAGATGAACCACAAACAGCTGGTGGATCTTGCAGCACAGCTGCTTGGAAGAAGACTTTATGTTGTTTCAGAAAGATTTGGTTCTGTTTTTCCAAAGAAACTCTTTTAATAAATTCCCCTTTAGTGGAAAATGTAAATATTGTCAGTCTTCATTCCCACTGAAGACTGAAGTTTCAAAGTATTGGAATTTCACCCAGAAGGAAAAGTTCGGGCTTTAGTAAGCAGGTCCCTTTGTTTGCCTTTTCTTCTGTTTAATCTCTTTGTTTTGGATTTCTTTTTCATATTGTTTCATATATCATCATAAGCTGGACAGTTGTTTCTTGAGCAGCATGGCAGATAGGTTCTGCAGAGCAATTTATTTATTTATGAGTTGAATTTTCAAAGTATTGGATGTTATTGGATTGACCCAGAAATTACATTCATAAATTGAAAACTATATTTTGAACTATTAAATATATTCTAAATGTTAGTTAGGGAAAAAAAAATAAAAGACATTTTAAAGTTTATTTTCAGTTTAACAATATTTTGTCCCAAATTTACATTTTCTCATTTCTCAGGTTTGATTACACATGAAGATGACGCTCTTGAGATATCAAGACCAACCCAGGTGATGTGAGACAATCATGGCATATTCCTTTCCTAAAACGGTAGCTGTCACCTTAGCATCAGTTAGACCTACCTCTGACATGCAAAGGTGTTAGGAAATAAAATGCATTTACTTTTTAAAAGTTTTTGAACTTCCTCTAGCTGTCTCACTGCTACAGTCAGGCTAATTAGCCCTCCCTGGGATTTAGCCCACAGTATTAGCCACAGTCCCTTTCTTATACACAAATACTTCCATCCCTACTGCAAAACAACAGCACAAGACCAAAAATGTGAAAGCTGGGTTAGCAGTAGACACAAGCGCTGGTACTGTGACATTTAAATCTTCATCCAAGCCACCACAGACCAAGCTGACCTTTTGTTAACAAGAGCTAGTCCTTCATGTTGTTCAAATAAAAGTATGCTTTAACAATTTATTCTTCAAAAGTGTAAAACACTTCATGTTTGCTTCTTAAAAATTACTTTCTTGTTACATTTCAAAGTTACTACTGATAACAAAACCTACAAACCTCAAAGTAAACAAATGGCAAAGAGAAAGAAAACAAAGCATTTCTGAAAAGGTTATACAAATAGCTGCAAGAATTGCTAGAGCTTTTTTTTTTTTTTTCTTTTTTTTTACTTCTGGATAGAAAGTATTAGGTTTGCTTTGCATTCTTAGGCCAATAAAGCACAACATACTGAAGGATTTTAAAAAAATAGATAATTGCGGTAGCCTGCATTAAAAGGATTTTCCATTGCTGGATCTTCCACAGCCCACACCACTTGTTACGTGCAGGTAAGAAGGCTTTGAATCTCAATGTTACACCTTTGAAAACAAATAATACCCAGCCATTTATCCTTTGAATACCCACATATGTCTACAACCTGGTACACCAAGGTTTCCTTGGCTGTGGTGTCTCCTTCCAGATGTTTGTGGGTCTTCTCCATCTCCCTTGTCTCTTCTGCTCCTGCAGATTATCTCGCAGAGAAGCAGGGGTGCCCTCACCCATCCCTGCCTTGAGCCCTGTGACAGCCAGATGGGACACACGTCCCCAGGGGGTTACTGACACAGCATGTGCAAGTGGGGAACCCCAATCTCCTCTGCATCCTCCCATGTGGAACTGTGCCCCCACATCTTCTTCTCTCCTTCTTCATTTGCTTTGCTCAGGTTAAAGATCCTGAGATGGCATACATGTTAAGTAGAGAAGGAAGCAGCTAAGCCCAATATTACACAAGATATTGATGACAAGTATTCATACTACACCTCTGTGCTTTGTAAATTCTCTCTTCTCTTTAAATTTTTAATTTTTCCTTCAAAGGCACCTGAGCACTCAGAGTTTCATATCTGTTCCTTTCACATTGATTAGATTTTCCTCCTTCCTTTTAATTCTTGCAATTTAACCCATCATTCTTTGCTAATAAAATCACTCTGCCAGCCCCATCCTGTCATGTCATTTGTGATAATCCCAGTTTATGTTTCTTTGTTTATTCTTAAATACATTATTAGGTTTAAATCATGTGTTTCAAAGAATCCATCTTTTGCTTTAAATGTCCTTTTGCTGCCTATGACCTTGTGTTGCATTTCAATACTCTTGTTCCTTCTTTTCCAAGTTCAAAGGATAAATTATCTTTTTTTCTCATTCTCCTTTTTTGATACAATCATCTGAGGACCCAGGTTAATACACTCTGAATTTCCTTTGGCTAATCTCTTGTGCGCCTCTTTCAAAATTTCCTTCCTAGAAGCCAACTCCTTATCCTTTCCTCGTAATCTCCTTCTTAGTTCTCCTGTAATGTTGCTACACTTCCCTTGGCCTTAGAGTTTCACTTCAACACATGGCCCAGCTGCTGAAACAATACCCTGTGACTGACTGTTGTGCTTTAAACCAATAAAGCAGGTATGAGTTGCCAGCACTGAATAAACAGCATGCTGAGGGTTTTGTTTCTCATTGCATGGATTTTTTTTTTTTTAAATTCCCACACTTCTTTACAATTGAGTCACTGATTTCTAACTTTCTCTTATTGCAAATAAATCTTCCAAATAGCATGCTTTCTTGCAGCATGCTTACACACACTGTGTGTGGCGGGGAATGCAAGTAAGGGAGCTCTCTGCCTACCAAATTAGGCTCTGTTTAGGCTATTTTTAACACTCTAGCAGGACCATGTGTGTGGTGCTTAGGCTCCTTTCATGCTAAATGGACATGGTGGGTTAGCGCAGGGCAGGTTCAGAGGCAGCTGGGGAGGGTAGAGCACGGCCAGGAATCACACCACTCTGGATGCTGTGCTGAACCAGTAGGGAAAAGATTCAAACCTTCCCTTTAGGAGCCTTACCCTTGACCAAAGAGAGCAGTGAAGGAGGCATAATATGGCCTTTCTTTCAAATGACTGGCTGGTTACTGTCATTTCAATCCAGGGTCAAACAGTGGGGGTGCTCGGGCTGCCCAGCATCACCTCGGCAGTGCCACTGGAGCACGGGAGCTGCCAGAGCAGCTGTCTGGAGTGGACACTTCAGCTCTGAAGGTCCTGACTTCCCCACAAGACACCTGAGTGTCCTAAATACTTTTTGGGGATTTTTTGTTTGTTTGGATTTTTTTTTTACAGCTGGCTCTGAGAGTCCCAGTCCTTAAGTCTCTGTCACTTATAAGAAGAAATTCTTAGCAGAATTAAAATCCTTTGAAATGTAGCAGGTATGAGATCCATCACTGGTTTGAAGCCCTAGAGGTACATCAGAGTGAGGAGCAGCTGTTCAGTATTCTGGAGAGTTGAAAAGTCAGAGCTGAGGGGAGGGGGCTGCAAGTAACTTTTTTTTTTTTCTTTAAGGTTTTAGCATTTTCTTGGCATTTTCCTGTTGGTTTTTGACTCTCTGGAAAATATTTTCACTCAAAAAAAAGTATAGCCCTTACCACCAAAACCAATCCAAACACAGAAAAAGGAAAATAACTGAAGCTAGAAGTGCGTCCAACCACAAATACCAAAAAGAACCTTCAGCAACCACAAAAATGAATAGTTGCAAGAAGATAAGAAAAATAAGAAAACCTATGTTGTCAACACAGCAGTACAACAAATCAGAGATGTCTGAAATACGGTCAGGATAAATCCCTATGGTGTTGAAGCAATAACACAGTTACTTCCATAAATCAAATTATTTGTTAACAAACCCTTGAGGTTTTTCCAATACAAGTTTGAAAAGAAATACTAATTTTCAAAAGTACAAGATCTCCAGGATGTGTGTTAACCTCGAGGCTCCTGGCCGGTTTATCAAGTTTTGTTGTGTTCATTTTAATGTAATAAAAGACACCTAGGTGGTTAGAGATTGATAATTGTGTCACTGTGCATCATTCAGAAAGTTCTTGGATGCGCGAGTGCACATACCTCCATTCACCACCTACGGCTGTGACAGTTATTAACCATCTTGCTCTCTTGTTTAAACATACAGCAAAATTAAGGGGAAAAATAAGTGTAAGTATCTGTTATTGGTGCAATCCACCTTTTTGTTACCTTTTGAAAACTGAGAAAAAGTTGGTGGGCTGCCCTGAAACGTGGGCTGCAGAGTCCCATCCCCTCCTGGAGGGCAGTCGGTAGGTGATGGCTCTCACCCTGCCTGTATGATCATGTCCCCCTTGTTGTCTGGCCTAGCTATGCAGAGATGCAGTACCCTCCTGGGGACATGTGCCCAAACTGCTGTGGATTCTCCTTTTATCTCCTGCACTTCCAGACTGAGCAATGAACTCAGCACAGATTTTAAAGGTTTTCTGGAAACAACATGATTCCAAGAGTTTAGATTTTAGAGAAATAATGAGTATTGCAAAGTTTCATGACAACTGTATTAAATCTGTTAGGACTGCATGATAGAGGAGGTAGTTAGCTAGTTATCCAAAGATTTACATGCTTGCAACAGAGCTTGTTCTAACCTACCGTTCAGTACAACCACTGATGCTGTGTGGTAGATAGAGGGGGTGTTGGATGGAGTGAGGTTTCTCCAGATGTGACAGGAGTTTCTCTCACTGAAAATCACAGCTGTTGTGGAGCTACAGCACATAAGACATCTTGTTGTGTGGGATTGCTTTCAGTGGATGATAAACTGTCCATCTTCACTGTGTTGGAAGGCTCTTTACGAAATCACCTCATAAACTCTGATACAGTCACAGCGTAAGGTCCCACATGATGTTTTTCCTATGCAGATCCACAAGCACTTAACAGGGTTAGTTCTACAGTTATTAAGAATCAGTTGAAAACATTTTTCTTCAGTCCAAGAGGATCAAAATGAAAATAAACAATGCTGGAATATTTGACTGGTCTGATAATTTAATTAAAATGCTGATCTGCACCAAAATCCCTCCTCTCCTTCACTCTACCCAGGCATTTGCACTGGTCTACTGACTGTTCTCCAGTGTATTGATCTCCGTATGCTTCTTCATAAAAATTAAAAATAGAAACATTTAATAACTTTCATTTAATCTCTGAGGCAATTTTGCCAAACAACCTAAACCTTTTGTTTGAAATCTCTTTGGCATTGTGTTAGCAGGCTGCAGTAGCTCTATTTGCTGTAAGCAGAAGGCAGAAGGGGAAGCAGTTCACCCAGCAAGCCAAGGGCAGACCTTGAACCTGAGTCCCTCAAAATTTGCTTGGTGTTTTGGCACATTGCCTCTCACCAGCCTCCTCTATTTACCTTTCACAGGGTGAAAGCCCAGCCCTTTGTGCCCATGGGTACAGCTCCCCTTTGGCTTTGACAGGTCCACACAGTCCTGCCTGCCTGCACTCCATAAGCAGGGGTGAATGGGAACAGGATAACACACAAAGTAAGGTCAATCTCATCAAGCATGAGACTTCAAAGGGAAGTTTCTGTTCACAAAGCCAGAACTCTGCTGCCTGTAGTGTCACAGAAGTGATGAGAAATTAAATTACCTTGCCCTTTTTCTACTTCCATGGTCATAGTCCAGCAAAGAGACAGAAAAGTCATAAGGTTGTCTTATTTTCTTTCAATGAGCACAAATGACAACGAAAGAGAACTAGCAATGATTCCTGTGTGCTAATACTCATATTTATGAGCAAGAAAAGGTTCCTAAAGAAAAATGAAATTTAGCATGTTTGTCTTAGACCAGGATAACTTTATTGTTTTGGGGGTTTTCGGGGGGGGTTTTTTTGGCCAAGAAACACTCTTTTGAAAATTTAAAGCAGTGCTGTTTTGCACATTTTGAAGACCAGCATATGCACATGAACATGTTTAGTTAAGAAATAAATAAAGTACCTGCACATTTCAGAAGCAAAACTCTGACAATATCAAATCAGTTTTTAATGGCAGCAAATGGCATCTCGTACAGATAACAAAGAGGACCTGACAGATTCTGATTATCCTGCTACTGTTGCTTGAAAAGGCATCAGGGTGAGGGAACCTGAAACTCCTGGTTAGCACTCAGGTGGCATGTTGACACTCCCTGTTGCTCTAGCCTTTAGGGTCACATATTGCACTTCAAAAACAGGGGCTTTCCCTGGCTGGCTGCTTTCTGTTCTGCCTGCACTTGCCTGTACCAAGCCAGCCCTCTTCCACCTCATGCAGCTTTGCCTACAGGTGTGTGGGGCACACTCAAAGCTTTTTCACCTTCTGGTTCATTATTGCTTCTTAGCTTGACACTATTTCATGATAACTCTAAGTGTAAAAGTAAAAATCTGCTTCCTGATCCTACTCTGTGAAGCTCAAACAGGTTTTTCTATCAATTCAAGAGAGATATTTTTGTCACAAGAAGAGTTTTGTAAGGGTGTTACTGCACCGTTTGTGATGTACAGGTCAGCCAGGCAGCAAGTCCAGGGATTTCTACTCTTATTTTAGCCTTAGCACGTGCCTTCTCAGTGTGGCATTTTATAGATATTCTACCATTATCTATATGAAGATAATTTTTTTAAAAATGCAGTTTACGGTATAATTATCAGAAGTGACTCTTTTCCAAAGCAGTCAGTTTGGAAATACCCCTGCTGGAACACAACTATATAAATAAGTGAGTTTTCAGATGAGTTGAGTGTAGAAAAGTGTGAAAATAGCTTTTTGGAGTCAACAACATACAGTTTGTTCACTCCAAAGAAGTCACTCAAAACAGTATTTCTGTTTAATTTAAAAGACTCTTAATAAAATACCTAGATTTCTCAACACAATATTGTGCTAAGGTTTTTAGCACAGTAAGAAGTCAGGTTATTCTGACAAAATAAATCTGAAATATTTTACTTTTTATTAGTTATTTTTGTGGTGAAAAATTATATCCAACAAATTAATTCAATTTTTTCATGAGTTTATCACTTGGATTTCTTTCAAATCTATTTTCTTGTAAATAAATGTGTATCACATTTTCCATTTTAAGACAATGCTAAAAATGGCATTGAGGTAAAAGATCATGGATCTTTGTAAAGGTATGTTAAAAAAAAAAACTACATTAAGTTACTATAAAATAAAGATTGAAGAAATTTAAAACTGTAAAAAGACAATATAACTCTTCATTGAGGAACTAATAAAGCATTCTGGTTACCCTAAAACATTCTATCTGTGCAGCCACTGAACTGAAAACATAGTGATTGCCAAGTGTAATAACAATAATGGCTATATCTTGCAAAGCATTTCTCGGCCATTGACATTAAACTCTTCACAAAGAACATAAGCACCAGTTTCAGGCAGGAATAATGATAAAAGTTCTGTGTTACTGGCTCAGGGACTCAGTGCAGGGGAAGGAACATGACGTGACGTGATGTGATGGAAAGGCAAGACAAGGCAGGGGAGGTGGGATGCATGCTGTGGGGTCTGCACTGCCAAAAGGGCAGTGCATGAACGCAGCAAAATCCACATTTGTCTTTCTGTCTCTTTACCCTCCTCTGTCTCTATTAACTAAATCCTTGTTGAAAATCTAAAGTGTATTTGATGTTTGGGCCTGTTTCTGCAAAAAGCCCAATTTTTGTAGGTGTTGGAGAAGTAAGTAGATTTGAAAGAGCTTATATCCTCAGAGAGGCCTTACAGATTAGTTTCTTTTGTAATGTGCACACTGACTTAGCTTATACAGAATGCAATGCAGAAGCTTTGCATTTTATTTGCTTATTGTAGTAATAAAATGTGTCAGTTATATCACTCTTCTGTGTCCGAAAATTAGGGAAAAGATCAGACAAATACATCCTTCCATCAACCTACCTAGAAGAATGATAATAACATTGGGCTCCTCTGCATGGAGAAACAAACATATTAATGGCCAAGTCTAATGGCAGTCTACTATTTGACAGAGACCTGAGTGGGAATCTATAAGCATAGCCTTTGGAGTTGATGGCTCTTGTCCATCTTCTGAACTTTAACTAGGACTGGAAAACAAATCTCGGTGCTTTACTGAATCTCCTTTGCGTTATACAGTTGTGTACACACATGTAACACTGTAAGGGATGCCAGTGTTACACGTAAGCACGTACGCACACACACAGACACAAGTTGCATATACTTTAACACTATTCATTAATTTGCTATGGAACATAACAGTGAATGTTCAATAACATGGCTCCCACCTATTCAAAGATATGAAGATCCTGGAACAGCAGGGTTAGCCAAATTCTCCAGAAAAATATTTTCAAACTAGCAGAAAACATGTTTTTTGTGGTAGTTAGGGTCTGGCGACCGGAAGATATTGTGCTGTACGGAAAGACAAAACCCCTCTCTCCTAGTAGCCAATAGCATTTAGCCTGTGATGTAAGCAGGCGGAAGTGACGTTGCGAACCCTCGCTATATAATGCTGTGTCGCACATCAATAAATGCCATTTGCCGTCCACCACATTGGTGTCTGTGAGCTGATGGCCCGAGCAGCCTGGGGTTGGCTGTCGCACTGTTCCTGAACCAGGTCGCCACGCCTTCCTAGGAAGGCAACAGTTTTTCAGCATCTGTGGTAATAGAATTAACAGCATTTGAAATTGTACCCAAAAATATTCTTTATTATCTCTGGAAGGAAAGTAATCTTAAATGAACAAGCATAAAATAATTATATGAGTATTATTTTAAAAGTAAGTAAAATATTTTTTTAGTATTCCAAGCCAAAATGTTTTACATATTGATTTCAAATGACAATCTCATTCTAAGGTAAGATTAAAATTTATTAACCTAAACTTGCATCAATGTGCATACTGCACATTGTTTTTACAGTCGTGTGTTCAGGAACTATGCAGTTAATTCCTAGTAGGCTGCTATCTAAGGCAATCAATTTGAGGAGATAATATGTATATAAACTATCCTTCTGAAAAAGACTGTCTTTGTTTTCATCTGTCATTGAGTGGAATGAACAGGGTATGTTTCTCCAATATGGTGACAACTTGAATTTTTAAATTAATCTTATTCTGTGTTATGTCTGAAACGTGCTACACATTTGCATGACTGATATTCTAGAGGATTTAATGATATTGCAGAAAATGTTATTTAATTGAAATCCAAGCTTATTTCTTTTTTGGAGCGACTAAGGCACTGACTGTTACTATGTCTGACATATATGCACTGGAACCCATTATGTACACAGAGTCCTGAGGCTTCCTACAGACAACTTGGAGTAGCAGCCACACAATCAGCTTGCTTAACAGGATGCTGTGCTTGGAATCAACAAGTTGAGTCATTGTTTTTGTAAGTTCAGGCTCAGGTGAATCAATGCCCACACCTTCAAGCTCCCAGAAGCATGTCCCATGAGCCATCTTTGCAGTTTGGCTTTTGCCAAGTAGGTAGCAGAAAGGTCAACGCAGCAGAGAAGCCCTGGACTTCAGCCAGACGAGCAAAGTATCCAGGGAGAGCTCAGCACAGTCACACTGTTTGTAACCCTGGTTTCGCTCTTTGCTTAGGGAAGGTGTTTTGTTCTTTTGTCATGAAAACCCCTATCTAGAAAAAGATGACATTTATTTGGATAACCACAGGAAAACAAGGCATGCTAAAGATACTTATAGACTGTTAAAATTACATTTTCTTCATGTTCCTAAAATAAATATTAAGAAATAAAATCATTTTCTTCTTAAAACTGAAGTTTTATAGCTGTATTGTAATTTATATTGTCTATAATCTAACATTTTCAGGGACCACTTTTCAGGAATACTTTCACAGATGAGAGTGTTTCCTCTCCCATTCTGCTAAATAAGAGAAGCAAGGGCTAGTGTTTGCCTATCAAGAGACACGCACTCTTTAAGGCAAGCTCTGTCCAGAACAGACTGTCCCTTCCACTTGCTCCTGGATTTCTTCTGATGCTCTGCAGCCCTAAAAGACAAATATTATTTTTTGTTTGTAAGATGTATGAAGTGATGTTGAAGCCCACTGAAATCCTGTTCGCAGAGCAGGAGCCAGGGGCTTTGTGTTGCATGCCCTAAGGTCTGGCATGAAAGCATGGGAGGCCCCAAAGCTTTCTTGACAGGTATTACGGGACTGAAGGGAGCCAAATCGAGTTCAGTCTTGGGAACACCGTCTCTTGGGATCCATCCTTGGAATGAACTAATTCCAGACTGTCCTTGGGGAAAGCTAGCTGATGAAACCCTGCAGGAGAAATGGGGAATAAGTTACTGTTGAGGTCAGACAAGCAGCCTTCTTTTATTTTACAGCACAAACATGCTCTGGAGTAATTTAAAAGAATAGCTTTATCATAATTATCCATGACAGCCCATAAAGTACACAGCCACGACTGAGCTCAGAAGTCATGGTTGCATTGAAATGTGATGCACAGGGTAAAAAATCCCCCCTTGGAAAAAGCAAGCATAACACCTATGCACTGTTTATACCTCAGTTGTGTTTTACTCTCATCCGAATGCAAGTGAGGTACAGACTTTGTGTTACAAGGGCAAGTTTTCAACTCAATAACTAAATTAAATTCAAGGAGAAGACAAGCTGTATCACACCATTGAGAAAATCTGAGACTTCTGATAAGGATCTATCCAACACTCAGAAGGTGTAGCAAGAGCTCTTAATCTGACCCCCTCCTCTACTCATCAACAGCACTAAGCACTGATATAGAAGTCATGTCTCTTACACTTCTTGCTTGCTTAAGTCAGAGCTACGACTCCTCACCAGTAGCACAGCTCCTGAGGGTTAACTGCAGTGTCTCAAGGAATATTTCTGCTGCAGTGTTGCCTGTCATGGCTATAACAGTGGCTAATGGTTTTGCTATTACTTATTTTATTTTGGGATGACAATGATAGATCTTTGTTTTAAATATAGATGTACTCATTCCAGTTAGCTGAAATGTAATGTCTAAACTACTTGGAAGTATCTCTTTAAACACATATGTAAGGACAAAAGACTTCTGCATTGTAAAGCAGCAAATTTTAGTAAGTGAAAAGAAACACAGGGCAAAAAAAAAATATATATATTTAATCAGTTCTATAAATGCAAAAGCATTCTGACACTGCACAACATTTTTCAGTCCTTCTCTATAAATCGCAGTATATCATCTCTTAAAACAGGAATATAATTCTAGATTTTGGATGATAGCACATTCATTCTTGGTCTTTTTTTGGCCAACTTCAGTCAAAGTCTGTCCCTCTGTTGCCATCCACATGTGCATTTCCAACCATCAACCCCTCCCTGAGGCCTGAGCATGACATTCAGTGGAAAAGGGGGTGAAGGAAGCCTGGTGCTACAAAGACCTTGCCCTCGTCATCCTCTCTGCTCACCACCTTCTTATCTCACTTAAGTCTGGGAGGTTTTTAAACCTCTTTCATAGAGGGCTTTATATGCCCCCCTTGGCCCTGAGGGACACACTGGTGGTTGGGTGCAGTGCAGATATTCTCAAGAGTGTGTGTAGGGCCAAAGACTGCTTTCTGCCATTGCACTGTTAATTTATACACGATGTGGAGAAAGAGACTGCATTGCAAAAGAGATTTTTATTAAAATCTCTGGGATAAAAAATTGCCATCAATATGAACAGACACAGGGTACTAAATGTACAGCATAATTGACTTCCGCTAAAAATGGAGCTTTGAGGGATAATTGCTGATATATTTTTCTTATATTAAAAATGGTTTGCAGATTATGAATAAATAAAATTGAGGGAATTGAACCTTTTTTTTTAAAAAAAAAAAGTTCACTAGCACAAAATGTCTTTGAGAACAGTAAGTAACTGCATGAATAAAGACCATGATTTAAGAAGAAAATTTCTTGTAAGGATATGTTAAATTATACCCTAAATGACATGTTACTATACTTAATACCTAAAGTTAGGGCCATACTATTCTAGATGCTGCAATAAGACAAATAGAGGAAATGAAGCAGAAACTGTCCCCGAGATGGTAAAAACCACTGTGGGTCGCTTTCTTTGAGCATGCCATTGTTAACCATCCTGCTGATAGCAGGGAGAGTTATGGGGAGACCCCAACCCATCTCCTGCTCTTTGGTCTGGCCAGGCACAATCCAGCTCTGGTCCAAAAGCTGCAGAGTTGAGGCAGGGTGGTGCTGAGCATTGGCTTCGCTCACCCAGGCAGCTGGATCAAGTCCAAATGATTCAAAGCACTGAAGCACATAAGTTCATGTCTGTCTTCTGACATCTGTGCAGAAACGTCCACGGTGTCTCAGCATTTCCCTTCTCTCACTAGAGAGTAAAATCCTTTGGATGTCTGTTTTTCACTGCAGGGTATGGTCTAAATCAGCTCTTGTTTCTTCGTATTCTGGAGCTGCTGAAAGAAAACCATATGACAGATCCCTCAGATTGTATTTTCCTGCACATCACAATTACCCACATTTTTTGAGGTCTTTGGACTCTAAAAGAAGGAGCATCTAAAGATAATTCAAGTCTCCACCATGCAAGCAGCAAGCAGATCACTTAAGGGACCACAATGGTGTATATTCTTTAGTTGCTCCTACAAGTAGTTGAAAAAGTCACGCTGAGAGATAAAAAAAGGGTGTTAGGAAAATAAAAATTCAACTAGTGCAAACCTAACATCGCCCTTTTTAATATTTGTTTAAATTTATTTTTTAATTTTTCTCAATTTTTATTAATTTTTTGCTTCACAAAATGAAGAAATCACTAGCATCATTTAAACTAGAATAATACTCTAAAATTTTCAGTGCATGTATTATTGAGAGTTTGTGTTTTACAATTAATATGACATTTAAAGCTGTATTGAAGGTCAAATCCAAATGACCTGTGTTATCTTGCCAAATCTGTGTTACTTTTCCAAGCCTGCACAGTAAAGCTTCTTAGGAACTTTTCAATTAAGCAATTTTTTAATTCAAATCTTTTCCTAGAAAAGGTTCAGTCAGGAATTCCAATCAAATGAAAAAGAAAATGTGTGAACAAGATGTATAGAATATAGTGAAGATGTAAGCAGTCATGACACTCTTTGGTACATGGGAAACTCTAGTTCATGTCCTTCCTGTGCTCTTAAGCTTATTTCTCAATAACATTGCGATAATAACTTCTAAAAATTTCAAATATGAATTTTAAAAGTATTTTAAACATCATCCTTGTGTAGGACAGGGAAATTACCTACTCTTCAGGCTCAGTAGCCACAACCATCTGAAACACGGATAGTGCAGTCACACAGCGCACATGTAAAAGAGCACACATTTCTTTTACAGAATACAAATAAACATCAATCTTGCAGAAGAAATTCAGGTCAATTAGATCTGTGCCCATCATAATTTCATTCCTTTCAAGAGTGGCCTTTATGCAACAAACAAAAAATAACACTGCAATTTCACAGTGGTTGCTAATGCTCCTTTGAATTGTATAACTTCAGATAGAAATATGTAACAGCAGCAAAGCCGTTATATATTTGGCAAAACGGTTAATCTTTCTTTATCCATTGTGCCTTTAGAAGATTATGCATGGGAATATATGATTTTTCCTATTGGTGGTTTCCAAAGGAGCCACAACATAAACACTCAGATATCTCCAAAGTGTTGCATAACTTAATTTAGGGTTAAATCCTTCTCTAGCAAGCAGGAACCTAAATTTACCTAAATGGAAGAGCAGATATGGAACAAAATGTGTCTGATTATTAGATATAATGTTTATCAACATGACTAGAACTTGTACGATTATGTGACTTCAAGGAAAAAAACATCCAAAAGAAATATTTTCACAATCTTCAGTGATTTAAAATATAGCACCCTTATCTGTGAGAAGCAGGATTTGCCATAGCAACTCATGGTTTTTTTCCTCAGCTTAGATCATTCCTCAGGATAAATTACTCTCAACTGTCTGAGAACAACTGGGGAGTGTCTCTGGCCACTTGCAACACAGCATAAAAGGTCAAGAGCAAACGGTGCCTGTGAGTCAGGAAGCCCTGCTCAGATGAGTCGCTTAAATTGTAAATAATTTGGGCAAGAGATATTCCAGAGACCTCATCCTCTCCAGTTGCTACTGCCAAGAAACCAGGTTCTTAAAAATTCAAAGCTGGTATTCATTTGTTTCCTCTCAATCATATCAGAGGACAAGGTAGACATCACAATATGTTTCAGAAGCTTAGCAGGAGAGAAGAAATTTTAAAAGCCTGAGACGTTTTCAGTTACGTGAAGTAGGACAGAGTATCTCATCACCTGCTGCTGTTGACAAGTAAACTGAGGAGGCCGCCTCTATTGTCTGAGCAGTACGATAGCATGAATGCTTCTCAGAAACAAAAATTACAGAAAACACGGGGTGAGGGTAGCCCATTACACCCCACTCCCTGCTGCAGGGAAGCATAAGCTAAACCCAAACCATTCCTAGTAGAGAAATATCTATTCAACCAAAGCCAGGTGGGTTCGCCCTTTGATGCCAGACCCCCAGACTTTCTGGCCAGCCTGCTTCATCCCCCCCCTCAGGGCACACCCGTCACAGCCGGGGTGGGAAGCTGTTGGCTTTCTCTGTGCCCAAGGACATGGAGAGGTCAAGGGCCAATCTGCAAGCCTTTCTGCAAGGATTGAGGGGCAGAACATCTCCTGCTGTCCAGGCAGCCTCCCCGGCAGAAATCTCTTTACATTTCCCTCCAGTCTCCATCATCTCAACTTTTTCTCTTCCCACAAGAGCAGGATGAGACTCTGAGTCTGATTTTGGTGTTGTGGTACCTGCAAACACTGCTAGCAGCCAGGAAATGCTCAGGAGGTGGAGGGGTTGTCTGGGAGGGCCAACTCCAGCTCTCAAACATCTCCTACGGCACTTCAAAACACCTGAGCTCCTCCACCCCCAGGACACCCCCCGCCCCAAACTGCTTCATCCTTCATCGAACAGCCTTCCCCACTGCAAGGTCCCGCACCTGAGCTCCAGCACCTAATCCCTCCGGGAAGGCCCTGTTCCCCCCACACCTCGCCCAGTGCCCCTTTTCCCCCTGCACCCCAGCAGCTTTGTCTTCTGGCAGCTGCGATGCCCAATACTCACCCAGCAAAGTCTTTTGTTTGACCATGTCTCATATTTGTGCACTTCACACTGACCATGTCACATTTATTTCCCTATCAGACTAGTACAAAAAGTCTATTAACAGAAACATATGTCTGCACTTCCATAACACCTTATCTAACAGAGACAATCTTTTCTCTTAATGAAGTGCACATGGTACAGCCGTTAATAGTGAAGGTTCTGCAGCACCACTATTTGTTTTCAGAATGAGTTAACACTTCTACATTTTCAGCGTTTGCTCCTCCATTCACTCTACCTGTGCTTGAGCTTTGGGTGAGCACAGGAAACAGTTCAAATAATTATTCATCTATGTGGACAATAATGGGTAGCACCTCCATATTTACAATCAAAATCGGTCTGTCTTTACACTTCTATAATTTTGATTCCACAAAATGAGTTTGATGTGGAATATTAATCCAGTATTACCTCCACATTCAGAAATAAATAATTAAACTGTCTTTAAGATAAATTTAAATAGCACAAAGGAAAAGGCAGTAAAAACTGGTTCAAGGTTTGAATTTTCAGGTAACATTCCTTTGTCTACCGCAAGCTTCTTAAAAATTTATACTCAAGGTATACTTGGCAGTAGTTTTATAATTACAAGGCTATTAAGCTTTTGTAGGGAAAAAGTGAAAC
>NW_010311163.1:22810-28939 GCF_000700745.2 Antrostomus carolinensis
CAGCAGGAGTACGTTGATTATAGTATCTTTTCTTACAAAAGTCAGTACATCTCCCTAGTTAATTAAGTCTGTCCTTTGGTAGCAGGTCTACTTCTCTGCCTGGGAAACTCATACCCTTCCTCCACCACTGCCTTTATAAATGTTGCACAGTGAGGTGGAAATCAAGCAGCTAAAAATGCTCCTAATCCCATCAATTCCATTCTACAAAGTTTAAAGAAACTTCTGTGTCTTTATTTCTCAATTGAATTTCTGAATTCTGTGGGAAATATTTATTTTCATAAGAGAATTTTCAGCAATTTGAAGAAATTCTTATGAAATAGAGTTCTGACCTCTCCCTCTAATGCAATGTAATTGTAACATAGACCTGTAGCGCATTGTTCCAAAGACCATACAGATCCTGTCAATATTAGTTGTCTATTACAGACACGAGAAGGCCAAAACTGAGGATACATTTATAATAATGATAGGTCTTCACTGCAAAGGAGGTACTTATACCTGGACCCAGGATTATACTGTTGAATTAGAGAAAACAGAGATTCACAAGTAGACTAGTAAAGTATCTTAGTGCTCAATGATGAAGTAATCGAGTGTATTATTTTCCTCAATACATACAAGGCATTCCTTATGCTCGCAGAATCCATCTTAAAGATACAAAAATATTTTTTCTCAAGCCATTTTATAATTCAACATGAGATATGTATGTTCCAGGTGGGAGTCCTGGTTTTGGCTGGAATAAAATTAATTTTCTTCCTAGTAGCTGGTATAATACTGTGTTTTGGGTGTAAGATGAGAAGAATGTTGAAAATGTACTGATGTTTTAGTTGTTGCAGAGCAGTGCTTACACTAAGTCAAGGACTTCTCAGCTTCTCATACCGCCCCCCCAGCGAGGAGGCTGCAGCTGCACAAGAAGCTGGGATGGGACACAGGTGTGACAGCTGACCCCAATTGGCAGAAGGGATATTCCATACCATATGACGTCATGCTCAGCATACAAAGCTGAGGGGAGAAGGAAGGGGAGGATATTTGGAGTGATGGCGTTTGTTTTCCCAAGTAACCGTTATGCATTATGGAGCCCTGTTTTCCTGGAGATGGCTGAACATTTGCCTGCCCATGGGAAGTTGTGAATGGATTCCTTGCTTTACTTTGCTTGGATACACAGCTTTTGCTTTACTTATTAAACTGTCTTTATCTCAACTCATGAGTTTTCGCACTTTTTAGTTCTAATTCTCTACCTCACCCCAACAGGGGGAAGTGAGCGAGTAGCTGTGTGGTGCTTAATTGCCAGCTGAGATAAAATCACAATAGTAGGTTTTAGACAGTAAAGGGAAAAAAAAAAAAAAAAAGGCTTAGCAAAAGAACAAAGCGGCTGTATTGAATGTACAGAACAAACAAAAACTTTTCCACATCCATTCAATCACACACACCTATACAAGCATGCCCCAAAAGTAACCAAATTTCCTGTCACAAGGAGTTTCTGCTAGTTGTTATGAGAACTCTTACTTAAATCTCACATTTGATATCTGATATCAAGCTGGCAAAAGGCTTCTCCAGCTTTTAGACTCAAAGCAAAATCCTTTTGCAGGTGAAGGCAGAGTCTGCGCATCTGCATTATCTAAACTGATTTAGGGAGTTTGTTAGTGAGAACTTGAGTAATTCTTTAATACCTAGAGCACAACAAGAGCTATCATTCCCACTGACCTCTAAAACCAAAGTCAAATGTGATAGGCAGGGAGAGAAAGGGGAATAAGCCAGGAAATTTGTGAATCTCCAGTGGGAAAAGTTTTTATTGCTAAGGAGGGTGAGAAACTAGCAACTGGAAAGTGAAGACAGGAGACCTTGTAAGATAAGACAATCGTCTTCTGTCTCCCCAATGAGCAGAGGACTTTTTCTACCATTCTCTGTCTCCAGAACAGAGGACTTATCTCATTTCTCAGGGGTTATAGTTCGAGTTGCTCTCAATCCTTCCCTCATGTTAATGAAATAAAAAGCTAAGACAGATTGCATTTCCTTTGCTTAGCAATACTCAGAAAGAAGCAGTTTCCAGAAAAGAAAATGTTTCATTGAAGATGACCATTGTTCCTCCATCCTAATTCTGTATTTTCCAGGCAGGAAAAGGAAGATTCTTGCCCAAGAATGTCCTCAGATTCTGACAATATGTCAATAGTGTTTTAAAAAGATGGACACACATTTTTTATTTTTTAATTTTATAATACCAAGGTTTTTTCACACTCTCCAGACACAGGGACTGAAAAAAATAGCCAGGCATTCTTGGGCACCTAAGCTGCTCTTAAATCTGTCCCTTTACTATACCTCATTGCTCCACCAGCGTACCTCTGGACTCTGAGAGCTAGAGGTGGACAGGAGCTGCACTCCTGAATTTTTACATCAGGGCAGTTTAGGGGGAAGCACAAGTGAATAATGACACAACATAGGAAAGCAAGATGGGAAGGAGTCTTTGCAGCACATTCCTCAATCCTTCCCTCTGCCTTTTAGGCATCTTTTGCCTTAAAAACACCTCTTCCTTAAGCTCCCAGTGAAGTTAACAGAGCACACCCCGTATCAGAGCTGCCTGTTTTGAGCTGCTGCATCTCTCTTCTTCGATAACTCATGCTGTGCCTGCATTAGCATTTTGGTTCAGAGCAGTGTGTAGCTGTGAAGCAAATCTTCTGGTTTTATTTATCCTGTGTGGTCTGGTTCTCAAAGCAGTTTTGATGTACGTGAGCTGGGTTCACTTTGGAAACTTGGCCTGACAGTACTACTGAAAGCACTGCTCCAGCTGCCACTTTTTCTGCCTTTGCCCCCCTGGCCAACACCTGCCATCCCTCCTTGCAAAGGCTACAAGGGCAAGTACTTCATAACGTGGGAAGGACACTTTCAATGGGTATGGCAATCTTTGACTTTGAAGGGTGAATAGTTCTGTGCCTGCTATGCTGTGAGGGAAAATGGGAGTAATTTCGGCAGCTGAAGGTGTGTCTCATTGAGAGAGCAAGGGCTGTGGTGTGCTGACAGTCCATCGTGAAGCTGAAAAAGGGCAGGGTCTCTGAATAGTGTTTCAGCATGGGATAGATGGGCGATTTCTCCCACGGGATGAAAAGAGGTGTGAGGTGGATGAGACTTGTAGGAGAACACAAAGCAAGCCCATTGCTCAAGAGACTCATTCCCTTCTCCCAGAGTCTGAACAGCTTTGCACCACCCTCTCTCTTTCTATTCCTTGCCAAGTTTCCTAGTGCCAGCCCTTTCTCCCAGCACGTCCATGCAGACTGGGTCCAAGCAGGTGAACTTCTGTGTCTCGCACATGGGTTTGCCTCTGGCAATGATGTTCTCCTAAGTGACCCATTTTACTAAGGCCTGGGAAGGGCAGCACAGGACAGAGCATAAAGATGTGGGCTTGCAAATGGAAGGAGTAGGTAATGTGGGCTTATTGATCTGGTTCCTCTAAAATAGATGAGAAATATTTGGGAACGCAGTTCAGCCCTCTTCCATCTTTATGTGAGAAAACATGGGAATGCACATTTAAAAGTTGCAAAGAGATGCCTTCAGGTTCAAGTGAAAATGAGAGGTGTGAAGATAGATTGAGAAAATTCTACAACTGTGACAAGGAAAAAACCACTGCCTAAGGAAAAATAGCCATAGGATGGAAAAGATTATGTCATGTTCTGTTATTTTCCTTAGGAAGAATCTTACTCAGTGAAAGATGTGAGTGTTATAGGAAAATCAGGTTGAATGAGTCAGTTCAAAGTTGTGAAAATATGTCTTCTTCAGTGAAGCACCAAAAAATACATTTCCTTAGTTATGAAGGGACTAAAATCAAGAGGACTTATAAATTCCTTTCCTTGGAGAGTAATAAGAAAAGAAAAACAAATCTGCAGGAAAATATTTGGCTGTCCTATGTCAGAATTGTCAATATTACAGATTATATAAATAATTTATTATGTAAATAGCAATTTAAACTAAATGACAAATTATTGTTATGTATTACAAACACTGTATATGTAACCTTAGATGCACTGACAGAATAATCAAGGCTTGATTTAATAAACGATGGTGAGAGATATTGTTGACTGACTTGTCTTCCATTTTGGAGGCTGTTATTAGCCAATTTGGCCTTAAATGAAAGAAAAATAATTTTCAATCTACATATCCGTTCTGTTTTGTTAGCAGATTGTCCACTTTTGTTTGCCAATCAGCATGAGTTCCTGATGACAGCTGACTCACACAAACTGTAAACCAAGAGATATCAAGTAAAATGATGTTTGGCAGCAAAGTAACTCAAACATACAACCATTTAAATATTGACATTTTACTTTTGTCATATGAGCAGCAGCATATTTTTATGGGTCTTCTTCTTTTAGTGATGAGTCTAGAATGCTTAAGTTTTTATTGGTGCACAATATTTTGTCTGCCATGTCTTCAACACTCTAGATGTCAACAGTGGTACAGAAGTGATACAGATATTTTTTGCCAAGGTTATTAAAAGTGAAGTGGAACCAAGGAGTCCCCCACTTGCGTGCACAACAGTGTTATACTGCTGGACTTCTGCAAGCTCTCTTAAAAGCTGTTGGCTTCTGCTGTGGGCAGAAGCAGGTGCACAGAGTGGAGTACTGTGGGCATTTGCTGAAGAGAGCTGAGGTGCCCCTGCAATGGAGCATCCTAACAGCAGCAAAGGAGATGCCAGAGATGATTATGCAGAGAGGTGAACTCTCTGAATTCTATCAGGTGCTCTGCCAGCTTATCAGAGCTTTCCAGTGTCACAAAGCTGCTCAGGCTTTCCTTTGCTTGCCCTTCACTTCTGCTGAGCACCCCATAATGTTCTTTCCAGAAGTACAGCATCAGTGCTCAGCCCATGTTTTTCAAAGCTTGGTCGTGCGACGGGCACAGTAGCATCCAAGTTTGTGGGAGCTAAGCGGAGCTTGCAGCTGCTTGGACTGGCAACCAAATCAGTGGGGTTCTCTAACAAATCAGTGTCTCTTCAGAAATGGAAAAGATATGCAGAAGGAATAAAGTATATCAAACCTAGTGCCTCCTAATTCAGTAGGACCTGTTGTTTAGATACAGCTAATGTATGTAAGGACGTAAGGACATGTTTCCAAAGGACTGAGTATAAAGATGAGACTACTCAGTTTCCTCATCTGTATAAGGAAAGGAAGATGCATTATGCCTTATATGTATTTTTTGAAAGAAAATAATGCCCTTAAATACCTGTTACTAGCATTATGCTTTTAGAGATTTTATATATTCTTAGACCTTATTATTTTATTAACATTATTATTACTAGGAATTATTAAAGAGAGTTTTATACAGAAAAAGAAGTTTCGTACTTGGTTAAACACAAAGGTTTTCTGCACGCTGTTTTCAGTTCATAAGCAGAGAAAGTGGACATGCAGATTTGAAGTGAGGAGCTAAGCCTCTTAGTATACCTAAGAAATTATTTCTCACTTGGAGCTATTATAGGAAAATTATTTTAACTAAACTGGTTTTTGATGGTAGTTAGATTCAGTGACATGGAAAATTAGTTAATTTATTTTAGTTTTATCAAATTATTCATTTTGGTATTTTGATGTTTCCTTCTGTCATTTCAAAGAAATTGAAGTTTCTTTCAATTTGAATGTAAAGACTTTTAATAAAAATAAAGCCCAAATCCCAAAATAATCTTTACTTGTCAGAAAAATTGACTTTTCTGATTGGTTTTGAGTTTATTAGAGTTGAAATTGTGCCAGTCAACCAACCAACCAACTAAATAAACCAATTAGTTTCACATGCTTAACTTGGAATTGTAGCAGGAAAACCATTTCATAGAATCACAGAATCACAGAATATTAGGGATTGGAAGGGACCTCAAAAGATCATCTAGTCCAATCCCCCTACCAAAGCAGAAACCTAAACGAAATAACACAGAAAGGCATCCAGGCGGGTCTTGAATGTCTCCAGAGAAGGAGACTCCACAACCTCCCTGGGCAGCCTGTTCCAGGGCTCTGTCACCCTCACTGTAAAGTAGTTTTTTCTCAAGTTTAAGCGGAACCTCCTGTGTTCCAGCTTGCACCCATTACTCTTTGTCCTACCGTTGTTTGTCACCGAGAAGAGTGTGCATTCATCCTCGCGACACTCAGCCTTTATATATTTGTAAACATT
>NW_010311164.1:0-27747 GCF_000700745.2 Antrostomus carolinensis
ATGTGATTTTTGGTGTAGAATAGTGTGAATTGTGCAGCAGGGACATCTGACACACTGTCCATCCAGTGTTGTGGAGAGACTGGAGTGGTGTCTGCAAGGCTGACTCACCAGCTGCCCCCTGACACAGCGACCGCTGGCAGCTGAACAAACCCTGGTATGGAAAAGAGATTACAGGTGGGGAAAACCCTTATGGGCAAATTGAAACTTTCTTGCTGTATAAAATCTTAACATGCAGGTTAAAAAGCTTTGAAGATGACGGAGGTGTTGGTGTGTTGGAAGTGTGCTGGCAGCACTCGGCGTTGCTGGTTGTTGTGGGACCGAGGGGATGGGAGTGCCGGGGCAGGTGACCGTGAGTCACGGTTAGTGGTGGCAGTTTAGTTTCACTTGGATGATGGCACATCAAGAAAGAGATTTGAGTGGAGGAGCGAGTATGTGCTCGTCATGGGATGGAAGAGCTGTGGAGGTAGCAGGCTGAGCTATTTTAATGTCAAAGGTAAATGCCCCAAGTGAGTAAATGAGGAAGTTATTTCCAAATAAACTGCTCTGAAATGCTGTTTTGGTGCAGTCGGGGTAAATAGGTGATGTCATGTTTTACCTGGTTGTTCTGATCTCTGACCTGAACTATACTTGAAAGTACAACCTAAAGGTATGTTCCTGCTTGGTGAGTTACCTAATCTGTGCCTCAGTGTAACACTTATTGCTGCTGAAAGGATTGGTGGCCAAAGTTTTAAAGCAAAGAAATACAAATACAGGCAGTGATTTCAGTGTAACTGGTAGCTACTTGGATGGATAGTCTGGATGGATAGGCAGAGCTGTTACCTTTTTGTAGCCTGCTTAGAGGATAGTATCATAAATACTTCAGCAGACTTCCTAATGTCTTCAGGTTGCTGTCAGAGCTGCATGGCTGAACTTTCAAGGAAAAAAAAAAAACTAGTTCTGGAATAATTTCTATATTTGAAATATTAAAGAAACCTCAAGTACCTCATAATGTTGAGCTTTGTGTGCTTCACTTGACTGTTAAGCATCTTAGTACTTGCTGCATCTTCCTCTTGGGATATCAAAAGGTGGCATGAAAGAAGCATATAAAGCTTTGTACTTCTGTTCTGTTTGAGAAAGACTGATATTATTTGGAAGCTTTCATCAACAGTTTTTCAAAAGTATGGTTTTTAATTGTTTTTACAGCACATACTTCATTCCCTGTCAGTGACAGTTCAATGCAGTCATTCTAAGACACTATGAAGACTTATTCTACTGTTTTCTTAGAGCTTTCAGCTTAAGCAGGACTTGAACTTTTTAAAAAGAAAAGTTTCTCTTGCTGGCTGAAGTATTCTTTCCCCAAAAGTCAGATGACAGAGCTGTCTGGGACTTCAGAATGGCTCACATGACCCAGGGCTGGGAGGCTGCTCTGTAAAGCAGCTGCATGAGCAGTTTACACACAGCAGGATCATGCCGTGGCTTGAAAAGGCACCTGGTTTGTGCCTGGGCCTGGTCAGCCAAGCCAGTTCATTATTACACTGTTCATTTGTCTGTTGTTCCTCAGTGGTTTGTGGTTTTGGGTGGTTTTTTTTTTTTTTGGATGAGGAGGAGGTTCCAGACAGGCCAGTAAACTTCACTTCCACTTCACTGAGAGCTGAGGACTCTGAGTAGCTGCCAAGACTCTCAGTTCCTTTTGGAGGAGGTTTGGTTTGTTGTATTTATCACTCTGAAGTAGGTTTGATGTTAAACGGAGCCAGTTTGGGATCTGAACTTATTTTTTACAGCCTTACATTTTAGAACCCAGATGATAAGCAGCATTATAACTGTAAAGCAGCTTGGTAGGTCTCCTCGTTGTGGGAATTTCAGGGGCTTCCTTAAATAACACTTTCCCAGTTTTAATATTGCTACTGGGGAAACACAGTAGACACTGTTTGGTAGCACTTCAAATGGGAGAGCAAAAAACTACAGCGAAAGGCTTGATCCTGTTGTTGAAGCCTTAACTCACGCTGCAGAACACCTGTTTAATTTGAAGTTTGCTGCGAAGGAACTCAACAGGAACTCAAAAAAATGCGACAAAGAAGAAAAGGCTGAGAAAGCTAAAATTAAAAAGGTAAGCAGTGAGTCTGAAACGAGCTCTTTGGATCTGTTGCTTACGTATTATAGCAGGAAAATAAGTGGTGTTTTCACCATTTTCCTGGTCTGCATGCTGGTAATGATGTGATAGATGCTTGTGATTTAAAATATATGACTACAAATCTGCCTATACTTATTATTAAGTGTGAGGATATGTTCTTCTGTATCCTCTGGTGCAGCTCGTGGCATTTGCTTCCTGAGAAGATTGTCTTGTGTGTATTTTGTTAGAGACTATTGTTCTCAAAGCTAAAAATACTTAATGTTTCCATCTTGTATTAAAAGGACTTATGAAGAGTAACTTCAAAACAGTTTTTGAGTCCTTGAAGTAGTAAAGTGAGGGACTAAATTTATTTGACCGTGTTTTTATCCATGAGATACAATCATACCAGCTGTATCTGTGTTTGGGTCTTGATACTGAAAAACATTTTTAGCAATGAGAAGATGATGTTTCTGTAGCTCTGTAAGAACTTCTTGAAGTGTATGCTAGATACCTTCCTTGGAAAGAAGTTAGGGGTTCTCATCTTGAAAAAGTTTGAGAGCTGTCGGGGGAGGAGGGAGGGTTTTATTTTATCTTTTAATAGGAAAGATACTGTGATTAATTGATGCTTGTTTCAAAAATGAAACAGGCTATTCAGAAATCATGTTTACAAGAGCAGGGAAGGTTAAAATGCTTTTTCATGTTTTGTTTTGTCAACAGGCAATTCAGAAGGGTAACATGGAAGTGGCACGAATACACGCGGAAAATGCAATCCGACAGAAGAACCAGGCCATCAATTTCTTGCGCATGAGCGCCAGGGTAGACGCTGTGGCAGCCAGAGTTCAGACTGCAGTCACGATGGGCAAGGTCAGTCTGTTTTCACAAATCTCTTGGAAGGATGAGAACTTTGATCTTCTTAAAAGTGACTTAATTCTGTCCGTAGTGAGCTGAAAAGTTTCAGTTTTGGTTTCAGATGTAGCCAATAGTGAATCAGGTACTGGAATCCCCTGGCAGCTGCTCTTTAGAAGTAGGTTCCTATCTGCTATGTTTTGTAGCTACTAACTTCTGGTAGCTGTGATTACTCATGTTCCTAAGGTTACGTTGTGTTTTACTGGTTACACTTAAGGTTATTTTCCTCCCTTTCCAAAGACACAAAGTCATGATGTGATTCCAGAAATCACAGGTATGTTTTTAAGGTACACTACTGTACTGCTCTTCAGCCAGAGTTGTTTTTTCTGCCATGTGATCTGTATACCCCTGTCTATCCCTTAACACTTGACAGGTCTTGAGACCCACAGAAGTTAATGCCATCTACACCTCAGCTTTTAGTGAATTTCAGCTCAGAATGTGTCTTTCAAGTGGTTGAGTTAACGCATAGAATGTGAAATGGTAGGAGCTATTAAAAAAGTGACCTTCTAGATGGCAATAGTGTGAGATACTGTAGAAACTCTGCAAATAGAGATAAGAGCTTGGTAAGAAACTGCTCATTTCTCTTTCTTTGTAATAATTCCCTTTATCTCATTTCAGGTAACGAAGTCGATGGCAGGGGTAGTTAAGTCTATGGATGCCACGCTGAAGAGCATGAACTTGGAAAAGGTAAATAGGCTTTTCTTTCAGCTGCACATACAAAGTAGAAAGGGCAATGGACTCATGTTTTGAAAAGGGAAATTCCAAGCAAGAGAAAAGGTTTTGTGGTGAGGTTGGAAGATCCTGGAACAGGTCGCCCAGTGTGATTGTGAAATCCTCATAAATGGAGATGCTCAGGACTTGCCTGGACAGGGCCCTGACCAACCTACTGAACTGCAGAGTTAGATCAACTTCAGAGATGATGCAGGGAGGGGAGAGGGACAAGCTTCTGATCTCCAGAAGATGCGTACAGCCTTCCTTGTAGCGTGGTTCTGTTTTTATCAGTTAAGATCTATTTCTCTCCTGTTATATGCAGATCATTGATTTGATTCCTATTTTTAATAGATATCTGCACTAATGGACAAATTTGAGCATCAGTTTGAAACACTAGATGTTCAGACACAACAGATGGAAGACACAATGAGCAACACTACCACGCTAACAACCCCACAAGTAAGAATAGTATATTTTTAAAAAAAAAATGTGATTTTAAATTCATGTCTAAACTGTGTGGAAATGTCTGATTCTCTTCTTTAAACATAGCAGCAACTGGAGCCTTTTCACTTTTTTTTTGAGCTTCTTTGTGGTGAAGAGACAATTTCAAATTCTAGTCATAAGTACAGAGGGTCACATATATGTATTTTAGTCTATTTTACTCTTACAGCAGGTTTTATTTTATATTATATCTTGAAAACTTTAACCCTCCTACTGAATAGGCAGTGTTTTGCTGAGTTCTTAACAAACTTACGAACCAGAAGACATTGCAGCATTAATTATCAAAGCAGAGTATGTTGTGAGAAAATCAATAGCTGTAACTCACTGTTATTAACAAAATTACATTAATCTCCATCAAATTAGTAGTAGTATGTGCAATGGAAAGGTTGTTAATTACCTACTTTCAATTTATGAACATGTCTTTACTAAAATAAATCCTTCAACAATGCTTGACATGCTTAAGAATTCCTAGAACCTATCCCCCTTGTGCTTTGTGAGAGAGAGAAATTTACTGGAGATAGTGCTTTGTAAATAAAAGAAACAAACTTAAACCCAAATCCAATAAATGAAATCTACTGGAGCTGGGCTTTTGTCCATGTTGTGCAAAGCAATGTTTTAGTAGCTAATAATCAGCACTGGAAATATTTGTGTACGTGTTTGGGGTTTTTTCTAGACCAGTTTAATTCTGTAGAAGTGTTATTTCAGAAGCTGGAGTTCAGTTAATGGGGTTAGAACAGGCTGAGCACCTCTGCTCGTTATTTTTGAGTTCACCCAGGGCTCTCTGGTGGTTAAGCACAAAAATGTTCTGTGAAAGACATTTACCTTTAAATCTGCTTCGTTAAAATTTCTCTTCTTTCAAGATTTGGCAGAAGAGCTTGTCATAAACTACACTATGCAGCAATCAACTTTGTTTTCTTTACCCTAGAACCAAGTGGATATGCTCCTACAGGAAATGGCAGATGAAGCAGGGTAGGTAAAATTTTGAGTGACTACTTCTGGAATAAATCTTTACTCTGTAAAGTAAAGATTCTGGAATAAATCTTTACTCTGTAAAGTAAAGATTCTGGAATAAATCTTTGACAGCCCTTCCTGGTTAACCTGAAGGCCAGATACCCTTGTTTGTCTCTTGGAAGCAGAGAAGAATCACCATTTTCCTTTCACCTCTGGACATCATTCTTGTAATAGTTTAGTGCCAGTATTTATTCTGTTTTCACTCAAAGCCACTGTGGATGTCAGAATGCAGGGGTGGCTGTGCAGAAGCCTGAAATTATATGTCACTTCTCATGTCAGGATAGTGTTTGATTATTTACTTGGATTGGCTTTAACATTAGCAATCCTCACTGTGTTTCTCCACATTTCCTCTTTTTTTCCCCCCCCATCTCACCACCCTGAAACTTCCTGTAGTTCTGCTGTCACAAGCTAGGCATTGCAAAACGGGTCATCACGACATATCTGAGCCTTTGGGGATAAGCTGAAATATTTCACAGAATTCTGCTTCCCTTCTTGGTGATGCATAAGGTGTAAGTGTCGCTCTGTTGGCCTGAGGATAAATACTTTGGACACATTTTTTTTAGTAAAACTTTTTTTTTAATAAGTGAACTTTTTGTGATTAATATGTCTGCTGTGTCTCATATACCTCTGTCAAACAGAAATCTTGCTCAGTCCTGATGAAGCACAATTCACTTTGGACACATTTTTTTTTTAGTAAAACTTTTTTTTTTAAATAAGTGAACTTTTTGTGATTAATACGTCTGCTGTGTCTCATATACCTCTGTCAAACGGAAATCTTGCTCAGTCCTGATGAAGCACAATTTATTTAGCTGTTGCTATTTATAATCCATGATTTCTTGGTAATGGGTGAAATGTACTGATCAAGTTGTCTTATTAGCTGGAGTACAGCATCATTCCTGGGGTGCTGGTGGCCTCCTGCTGTCTCATTATTGCTCTGCTTGTCAATTATCATGCTTCTTCCTTTAGCCATATATGCCTGACTGCTTTTGTTTTGTTTTGTTTTTTTCCTATTAGTCTTGATCTGAACATGGAACTACCTCAAGGACAGACAGGTTCTGTTGGTACAAGTGTTGCCTCAGCAGAACAGGTAAATGTTATGTTCACTTGAAATCAGTGTTTTCTAGAGAAATGTGGTATGAAATTAATGCTTCACTTGGTCAAAACAAGGCTTGCTTAATTGTGATTCGATTTAGCTGTCCAAAAGAAATTGTGTGTAGTTAAAACAGTCTTGCCATCAAAATAATTTTAACAATACATTTATCTGCTTAATAAATCCAGAAATTTTACACGTTTCAGACGTATTTTTGCATAGTTATTTCCTAGAGTTCCAAGCAGTTGACTCTACCTACTCCAAATTTAATGAACCCAGCCATCTCCCATAGCACACACGAGGCCTTTGGGTTTTTCCCTTTAGTGTATGAAAGGTCTTACAGGACTAGATTCCACATTTGCTCTGGATGGATAGCTGGGAATTTCTTGTGCATGGGCAGATCCTGATGTCAAGGTTGCACAGACCTTTTGAGTTGCTTTTCCCATTCTAAGGGAATATATTTGAGGGAATGGAAGGAGAGCAGTTTATTTCTGTCATCCCATCTTTGTGGAGAAGGCTTTAGGGAGTCTCACCTTGACTGAACAATGTTTGGGGAGCCCCAAGTATTCCACATTCTTTCAGAAGTTCAGTTTCACTTTGAACCAGCCCCTCTAAAGCCAGCAGACCTACTGCTGTCTCACTGTAGCAGTTCAGTTAGATACCAGCCTTGGTCAGTCAGGGCTGCATCCACATAAGGATGCAGTTCTCTAAGAGCTCATTTGCACTTGCCAAGATGAAACATTAAAAAACCCCAACAAATTAACCCTATCTCTACTTGCTGGGTCCTGAAACTCCTTCCTAGGTATCCACTGCTGGAGATAAGATAGCTCCACAGACCTCTGCTCTCACCTGGTACAGCAATACTTGAGGCCTTAAGCAAATCTTGTTAAGACTTGTATATGAGATAACTTCATATCATCTGGACATGAGATTGCTTAACCATTGCAGAACTTTGCAAAAAATGAAATTTTCATATTACTGAGAGCTGGTTTCTTTTGTGTTTTACAATTCTGCAGGATGAGCTGTCACAGAGACTGGCCCGCCTCCGTGATCAAGTTTAAGTCAAAGCTGCAGTTCTTTGTACGTGCTTTGGAAATACCCGTTCTGTAACTAACCCTTCACCACACTAGAAAGGTGTATGCAGTATGGCTTAGGTGTTTGGATATTTGTAATATAGGGTACTGCACTCCTAGCTTGCTCCTCTTTCTAAAATACATTGAGTAACCCCAAAATATCAGCTCTCTAATGTCTTTTTCTGTACATTTTGAAGTTGATATATTTTTTGCAAGCTTTTTTCACAAAATCAAGTTGATATTCTAAGCCAGCTAGTGATGTTGGTACATTCTAGCTAAAAGAAAAACAGAGTGTCATTGATACATATTTTAAATTATAAAGTGATTTTTTTTTTTTTAAATTATGAGAACTGTTTCTGGTTGGAGAAATGATATATTCAGTTGAGGTGATTGTTGTAGATAACTTTCTTACACAGCCAAACTCCTGGAATGTTCAAAGATGGACTTAATGAAAAATACTCTTGTTAAATAAGTGGACTTCAGGCTGAGGGTTTTTTTAAGTCTTTTAAAACTAAGGTAATTGTGCTGAAAATAGTGGTTTAGTTCAAAAATGAGTTCCCAAAAGCTGTTTTCATCTAATTGGGCATTTGGACAGTGTCATCACTTTAGTACAGGAGGAATAAAATGTATTTTTCAACTCTTTGTCAGTCCTGTTGAATGTTGTAGCTTGCTCATTGTTTAATGTCAAGTGCTGTAGCCTCTCCATGTTACTTTCTTCTCAGTGTCTCTGTTCTATCAACATAACATCTAGTTCCTGTTAGTAGGGAGCTCACACTATCCATTTTTACAGATTCAAGCAGAGAAGCCTTGTGTGCAGTAACTGAAGCCTGCTTTTCTCCGTTCCTTCTTTGCTTTTAATCCAAAATCACTTTTTTTAGACTTAAGGACAAATCTTGTGATCATATTCCACATTTTAACATTCTTCCATATATGAAAAATACAGAAGTGCTCTTCCTCAGGTTCAGATCTTCACAGTCCTTCTTCATGAGTCGAGGTCCCAACTCTTGTCTTCTCTAACCAGGGCACTTAGATCAGCTTTTCCTCCTCTGCACCTCGCAGCAGGTGAGTAGCAGATGAGTAGAACAGACCAGCTCAGTCCAAGGGGCGAGCTGCCTACGTTGGTTATGTTGGATTAAGAACAAGGTGCAATATTTCTCTCTGCAGATTCAGTACCATGACTTGTCCTACTGCAGCCATATGGAGAAGCTGGTTTGTTTTAGGGATCCCTTTACATTCCTGCACAGTCAGAGAATCTACTGGCTGCTGTCAGTAGCTTCAAACTCTGGCTGCAGTTGTGAAGGAAAGAAATGGTTGTAGGAATTTGTGGCTGAGGCTGTTTGTGTTGTGTTGTGATCAACGGTGATGTTAAAATTCTCTTTCTGACTTTTGGGACTTCATTGGGGTTTTTTTTTTGTCTTTCTCTTTGTAGGGGTGAGGGAAGGTGTAAAGCACCAGACTTAGAATTAGTTCTTAATTTGCTGGTGTTCAGGATCACGTGGGTTTTCCAGTGTTGGGGAAATATTTAAGAAAAAAAAAACCCCAACATTGCTTTCTTAGTCAAGCAGGATTTTTTTCATTGAAAACCTGCAAAAATGAGTAAATGTTTCAAGGTAGTTTCCAGCTATATTTTGAATGTGTTACTCCAATCACATTGAAGGTTTAGCAGGATGTTACATACTGAAGTATTGAAGGCTACTGTAAAAATAAGAGATGGAAATTAGATAGACCAAACAAGCTAAAACGTTGTGGACTCGTGTATGTCACACTGGCTGCCTAAACTAAAATGATTTGTTTAAATTGTGGTCTTTTCACTTGTTTAAATTTAGTTTTTATGCAGCTTTCTCTTAAACATCTTTAATGTTCCTCCTGTAAACAGGAGGAATTGGAAGGTGTTTAAAAACCGCGTACTCGCATCTGTAGTCTTGGTACAACCCTTTCAAATTATTAATAAAACATCTTAGGAAAGGGACTATATACTACTCTTTTTTCCCCCCTAGTTCTTTCTGACCAGTAGAACAAACATGTGATGGTAAATCTATGCAACCAGGTTACCCTCAGCTGTGGTAACTGCTTGTGTGTGTGCCTTTGCCTTCAACTTACTTTATCCTTTTGATATTCAATTACTTCATATTTCATTGGAAAGTGACTATTGTGTAATAAATCCACATCAGAATTTAATTGTGGTTGCTTGTTGATGGAACTGCAGCATATAAACTACTGAGGTTTTTGGTGTTTGATGTTGGACAACTTCAGCTAGCTGGTCTGGTTTATTTTAATATTGAAATTATGCTGGTTTTAAACTGTTGCTGGCCGTTCTTAAACTGTTTGAGGGGTTAGACAGCAATTCGAGATCCCATGTATTTGATTTTCTGAGTATGTTGCCTTGCTGTGGGCCTTGGAGCTTTGGAGGAATTGAAAAGTAGAGGGAGATGAGGCTGATTGCTGCAGGGAAAAGGTAAATAAGCTTCATTATCTTACTGGTTATACACAGCCTGTTCCTCATTTTGATCTTATACCCAGGCTTGCTAACTCCAGTACCAGAATAGTTTCCAGTGTCATTTTTTTAAAAGGGATTAACAAGTAAACAGAAAAGCTTGATTGACACAATTAACATACCTCTGTGGGACTATGATGCAAAGAGGCAGGCAGGCCTATATGTTTCAAATACATGTTTAAAAAAATATCTTTATTTTTTTTTCCCTGCTGACTTCACTCTGAGAATTGCTGCGTTATTTCAATGGGGCCAAGATTTTGTACTGGCTGCTTGTGTGTGTGTAGATCTCCTGCCCTCTCCTGGGGAACACGGTTTCTTTTCTCTCTATTAGCACTTGTGGCTGAGAACTGGCATTCAGAAAGTTTGAACAGTTAGATTTTTAATGTATATATTTTTCTCAAAGTCTTTTGGAAATGCTTAGAACGGGAAGTCACTCTTAGAGCAATATTTGAGTTTCATATCCTTCCTCCATTCAGGCTCTTCTAAAAACACTTGCTATTTTCTGAACTCTGGCTCCTCACTCCTACATTGCTGGTGTTTCTTGTGTTGACTGTATATGTTTGTAGAAGTTCATTTCATGTTAAATAAATTGTATGTGCTTTTATGTGACCTTATTGCTGGATAATATTTCAGTATTCATGCTTATGAGCAGACACACCTGAAGTGAAACATTGCTTGAAATGTTGCAGGATGGTTTTGCTTGACCTTTTTTTTTCCTCAGTTACTAAACCTGCTGAGTGTACAGAAGCATTAGCCTTCATTCATTTGAATTCCAGAACTGAAAGCCATGAAGAGCTTCAGATGAAAGGAGAGGGAAGGAAATGAAGACCGAGAACTTGAACTTTCTTAATTGCAATGAGATAAAATGATTCAAGTTGCCTTTGTGGAGATCCTCAGAGCCAAAAAATAGTGACATTTTGTTAAATATAATCAGCAGCTGTGTACAGAAATAAACTCTGAAGCTGGTGAGATGTATAGAGAAGAGAATAATTTTTGTAGCTCTGGTAGAGTTCATTTTGAAAACTGCTTTACTTGTATGGGACAATTTGTAAATGTAATTGCAAGTGGTAAATAAAGTTGTACAAATTATTTCAGCTGTGTTCCTAGGTTATCTGGCTCTTTGGCAGGGCTCAGTACGTGGATAAACAAGCAGATATCACGATGTCATCAATATTTTCCTGTGAGAAGATAATGAGAAAATTAAATCTTTATGAAGATGAAATAAGAGGAAAGTAAAGTGGGTAGTGTTGGGAAAGATTTGGGACAACAGTTTAGGGAGTAATTAAGTATAACAACGTAAAATAGAATCTGTTTAAAATTTTATGGGTTTTTTTTTTAATGTTTAGTCTGGTATGAGTGTATCCCTGGTGCTTGAACATCTAAGAGTGTTTTTGTCCTTACCATATATAACAAGTTGTCATGTGGAAAACTGGCAGGAGATGGTGGAGTTTTGAGTTCATCTTCCCCAGAGATAAGAATTTCCCATGTTGATGTTCCCCTTCCCTCCGTGCTGGGTACCAGCAGAGGGAGCCTCAAGCTTTGTTTTTCCATAGGTCTTACATATTTATTTAATTTTTTAAAAATTCTTAAAACAAAAGAGTCATCACTAACTAGTTTAAGGAACTTTGTCTCCTGTGGAACCTTTATTTCTGGACAGCATCAAATCTCAGGGCTCTGACCCTTCCTTGCCTAAAAGCTGCTCTGATGCACAAAATAAAACCCGGGAACATGTTGGACGAGGCCATCACCCTCACGTGGTTGATGTCAATATCTAACCATCTTCCCTACATACACTTTGAAAGGTTTCTTTGCTGCCTTTAGGCATTAATTTGGGGCTTGGAGATTTACTGTTAGGAGTGTGATAACGAATAACTTTTTGCTTAAAAGTTGTAAATTGTTTAGTAAACTTTAGTTAAATCCTCTTGGGTTTCTTTAGCTGTTGTGCCTTTTTTGTTTGTTTGTTTTTGTCCTTTATAAATGTCTATTTTATACAGCAGAAAACACCCTGCGTGCTGATGGAAAATGTATTTTAATAGAAAAATTCTTTTTGTTATTAGAGCTGTTGCCCATGTTGGGGTTGACTTTGGTTTCAGGATTCTCTCTCTGTCCAGTGCATTGCGGTTTGGGGCTTTAGCGTTAACATTCATCTCGCAAAGCCTGGTTTGAACTCACGTACTGCTCAGTGCTCTCTTTCTTTTTTTTTTTCTCTTTTTTTTTGTGTCAAACAGTATTTTTTTCACTGAAATCCCAAGAAGGGTCAGTGGCCTTGCTTGTATCGGAAGCAGATCTCTTCATTACCATTCAAATAAAGGAAAAGACCGACGCGAACAATCTGTAACTAATTTCAAGTGCCAATTGAGCCTCTTTAACTTGGAAGAAGATGCAGTAAGTGAGTCGTACAGGCTTTTGCTTGACCTTTACTCCTCTTTATTAAGAAAGTCATGCTGAATCAGCTGCGAAACACAGTTCATGATAGAAAATCAATGGGCTGGAGGATCCCAGCTCTTTCCAGTTCTTTGAAAAGCTTTCTGATGTCTTCCAATGCTGCTGGTTGCTGTGAGAAGCCACCAGAACCAGCTGGTCTCACAGAAAATGGGCTGCCCTCGAGCTCTTCCCGAGACGAGGGTGATTTCAGAGGGTAAAAGCACTTAATATCAGACATTTCTGATCTAAAAGATGTGTTACTGTTGCAGTGACCTGTGCATATCGCTTAGGACTGTTCTAAACTTTTAACTCCTGAGTGAAACAAGCTTTTTGCAAAAGTCTAAAGCACTTTGAAATACCAACAAATATGTGTCTCTGACAAGATAATAATCAGCTTAATTTAATTGCCCTCCTATCTGATTCCTAATTCTTTATTATAATCAATTTCTGTCAAAATGAGCTGTCAGGGATAGTAAAACTTTTCAAAACTTCATTTAAAGACACTATATATATATACATATACATCTATATATATATATGTATATACATACATCTATATATATGTATACACATAAATTTATATATACACACACACATACATATATATATATATATAATTTTTTTTATCTCTTTCTTTTTTCAAAGATTAATTTAAGATAATCCTGGAGTCTCATATAACTTTGTTCTTATCACTGCCAGGACTATTTTTCTTGTCTCTTCCCACCAAGTGAGTTAAATGTTGGAACCATTCAGCTTTATTTCTGTTGCTGGTGATTTTTTTCAGTCCCAGGTACCAATATGAAGCCCCAACATTTGACTTGGAGCGCGTAGGAGAAGCCAGCAGCCCCGTTCAGAGTGTTGTAAATTAGTTCCAGTCTCCGAGAGACTGCTGTAACTAATGGCTATGACCTGGAAGTGGATAAAGTCCATAACAGTAAAATCAACTTTTCCTCTAGTAATTTGACAAATAGAATCTTTTTTTTTCTTTTTCTTTTTTTTTCCTAAGTCCTGCCCAGGCCACATTCCCCATTTGTCCTTTTGTGATGGGCATCGTTTCCGCATGGAAGTGATACTGATTTTCCAGATTTCTGCTGATTTGTATCGCAGGTGCCTTAATTTATTAATGCCAGAAGAAGGGGGAGATTCAACAGCAAGAACAAAATAAAAAAGGATTCCTGGCAGCAACCATATGTCAAAGTCGTTGCTTATCCAGTTACGTTGCTGTAAGTATTTGATTAATATCTTAATCAACTTTAAAAACTTGATATCTCTATACAGAATGTATACTTCTCACAGCCCCTTCTGCAGAGATAATTCTATTTGTAAAAATAGCAGAAGTTATCAGTGTATATTAGTGGTGATTATTACGTTTAACAAAGGCACTAGTTTTTATCTAAATACTTAAAAAAATACACCGTACAGCGAAGTTAATACTTACCATCCCCAATTTGTCTGGTGTATGGCAAGTTCAGAGCAGCAAATACAGAATATCCTGGGTTTTCTTTCAAATGTCGTGCTTTTCTTAAATTTTTATGACTTCAGTTAGCCTGTGGTTAAAGATTTTCAAAGATTAATTTAAATGAATCCTGGAATCTGTGTATAAAATACATCACTTGGTTCTCATCACAGCCAGGACTTTGTTTCTTGTCTCTGCCTGCGAAATGAGTTCAATGTTGGAACCATTCAGCTCTCCCTCTGTGCTGTCAACAGACCAGGTCTTCCCAAGCTCTTCAGAAAGGTTTTTAAGATGATGTTTGGTGAAATCTGGATGTTTTCTCAGGATATTATTTACCAAACCACACAAATCTTCCTCCTCCTGCTTATAAAAGACGAGCAGGAAGACTGGTGGTTTGTGGAGTCACTGGATCTCATTTATTTTCTACAACCACAGGGAAATCAGGATATCTGGGTGTTTGTGTGGGGTTCGACTCTTGCAGAGTAAGCTGATGACATGGGACCTGTGCGATGGAAGATATTAGAAGCTCTCTATCAGTGCCCAATTAATTAATTAATTAATTAAAAATTTGAGGCAGTCACTGGAAGTAAATCCATGCCTATTTCTGTATGGGCAGTGATTTGGGGGGTTTCTTGGTGCACCTCTGCCCCCAGCCCCTTCCAAGCCTGCATCCCACCCGTCCTCCTGCATCCCAGTGACCGACAAGTCCATTGAGCTCTGAAACAGTCTCACCATGGATATAAACCCACCAGCAGCGAGTCGAGAGCCCAGTCTCCTATTTATTTGTGCTCTAGTGGGATGTGAACCTTGGTCTTCGAGGGTGAAAGGTTGAAGGATGTGTGTCTTGTTTACCTGTGCTTTTCAGATGATGTTTTCCTTTAATCTCTTAAGCAGACGCACCATTTTGTCCCATGGTGTACGACAGGATCATTAGTGATGCGCTTAATTACTACCAAACCTCCTATGAGTGACTGATGGCAGCGGACAAGGAGAGTCAAAGCCCAGTTTGTCAGCCAGGAGGAATTCAGCCTGGTTTCCCCCACCCATCTCCAGTGGTGAATAGAAACATCTTTCCTGGAGAGCTCTACAATGTCTGATATACACACAGCCTCAGTGGTGGGATGAAGTCATGTGGGATGGTTTTCCTATCAACTTTGATGGCTAAGGTATTTGTGAGTAGGAATGAGGAGATCCCAAACTATCAATGGATTTGAAAATACAAATTTGATTCTTTTGAAAGTTATTTAAAAAAAAACACATATAGATGCATGGAGTTAATCTATAACCTCACCTCGAGTACTGGGTTCAGTTTTGAGCCCCTCACTCCAAGAAGGACATGGAGGTGCTGGAGCGTGTCCAGAGGAGGGCAACGGAGCTGGGGAAGGGTCTGGAGCACAAGTGTGCTGAGTTCCCTTGTGGCTGAGGGAACTGGGGGTGTTGAGCCTGGAGAAAAGGAGGCTGAGGGGAGACCTTCTGGCTCTGTGCAAGTCCCTTGGAGGAGGGTGGAGAGAGGTGGGGGTGGGTCTGTTCAACCAAGGCCCAAGGGACAGGACAAGAGGAAATGGGCTCCAGTTGTGGCCAGGGCAGTTGAGATGGGATGTGAGGAAGAATTTCTTTGCTGCAAGGGTTCTGAGGCATTGGCAGGGGTTGCCCAGGACAGTGGTGGAGTCCCCGTCCCTGGAGGGATTGAAGAGTCGTGTAGACACAGTGCTGAGGGACATGGGTTAGTCATAGGGGACTGGTCAGTGTTGGGTTCATGGTTGGACTCAATGAACTTAAAGATCTTTTCCAATCACTGTGATTCTGTGATTCTATTCTATTCTAATTCAACCATTGCAGCCACTGCTGCCTTCCAGCACTGCTGAGGTTTCTCTCTTCGCTGAAGCTCATTTTGCATCTCATTGCACACCAAAGAAGGCATTTGGACTTAAATTTTTGGCTCTGCTGCGAGTCTGTTGTATACATTAATCAGCCAAGGTATGTGGCTCGGTCACATGCTGCAGCAGGGCTGCTTCACAGACACAATAGGATGGAGAAGATACAGCAACACAGCTGCTAAACATATTCACCATCGGAGAGTTAGTCACACTTCTGGGCTTCTAATTGAATTACCTTTGACAGCGAACAGCAAACCTGGTGGGTGATCTACTAAACTGAACTGATGAATGGGCTCCCGAAAATCAATTAGCATCTAGAACTGCGAGCATGAACTCATCCTGTCGCTCTGCAGGGACCCGAGAGGGATCAGAATGACAGCAGCAAATGTGAGACAAAGTGAAAGCATGCATCTCCTGCCGCTGCTGACCTCTGCTACCCACATGAAAGAAAAACAGGAGTCTAACAGGAGCTGAAAGAATCTGACAGTAAATCATGGAAGCTCCCTTTTGCAGAACTGATGGAGGATGCTTCTGAACGGCTTGATTAATGCTGGGCAGTATATTCAAAGCAAGACACAGCGGAGGAAGGAGGCTGCTGCCAAGTACCAGCTCTCCATCGATGCACCAAGCTGTAAGAAACACCATCTTTATTATTTTTATTATTTATATTATATTCAAAGTAGTGGGTAGCCAAGAGGAATGAGCTCTCTTCTTTTCTTTTGCCACGGTGACAGGGTCCTGTCTGTACCACAGGCTGTTTGGATGGTTGGTTGTTATCTGAATAATCAACCCATGGCAAAATACAGGCTTGGAGGTTCCTCTGACCTTTGCCTCGTGGTAACCCAACTCCACACCGCGTTCAGCTAGAGCATGTAATGAGCTACAGATGGGACAGATAGGATAATGGAATACACACCGAGCTCTGAGGGACTTTCAGGTTGTGACAAACTGATGGAGCCAGAAAGCTCTGGATGGAGCTGCTCTCTTTGGGGTTGGGGGTGTGTGGTAAGAGGGGAGGAAGAGGAGCAAACAGCACATTCGCTTTCCTTCCTTCCTTCCTTCCTTCCTTCCTTCCTTCCTTCCTTCCTTCCTTCCTTCCTTCCTTCCTTCCTTCCTTCCCTCCTTCCCTCCTTCCCTCCTTCCCTCCTTCCCTCCTTCCCTCCTTCCCTCCTTCCTTCCTTCCTTCCTTCCACCCTGTTTTGCTGGGCAAGGAGAGAAGTGTTTCCTCAGGAGTAAATCTGTGCAAAGGCTTCATTTAGCTGATTTAAATATTGGCTGAAGTGAAGACTCAGTTTGGTCTACACCATATGTGAAATTTTTATTTATATATTTATTTTTAATTGCTGAAATGAAAAGAAAATGTGTTGAATTCAAAACCAACCCTACTGAAACCTGTCCCACAACCCTTGCAGGTACTACCGTGGGACACTGCGATTCAAAAGCTCCTTTTCCCTGGGTGGTCCTTCCCCTGTATCCCCCTTCCCAGGCTGATGCCCTGGGTACCACCTTATGGGATGTTCTCAAGTCAATGTAGGGCAGAGCGGGGCTTTGTTTTCCTTGCAAATCCTTTTTGAAGAGGAGAACATGGAGAACCTTTTTAAAATTCATTTTTGTGAGCAGAATGGTGTTAAATAGTAACTCTTCAGGAAAAATTCTTGGGGGGGTTTTGTGGTGAGCACAGCTCTCATGGACATCAGGCAGTACCTGCAGAGGTGACTCCAGGCAGTACCTGCAGAGGTGACTCCAGGCAGTACCTGCAGAGGTGACTCCAGGCAGTTGTTGCAGGTGAATGGGGGTGCTCAGCTGGTGCTGTGTCCTCAGCCAAATCTTCATCTGCTCACCCCACATTTCCCACGGGATTGGGGAGCCTGCCTAATGTTGTTAGCCTTTTGCAGAGTTCTTCATCCCTTGAGGTAGATGTTACCTTGCAGCACTGACATGTTGCTCTGGGAAAGGACAAAGCCAACAGGTCTCACTTGATACTTACCAAGAGAAACCATGGATGTGCCATCAGGAGGACATAGTTCTGGCTGAAGGTCTTCTTGGACAGTCCCAGGTCTGCATGTCAGGAATATATCTCACCCAAGACTATAATTCCCAGCTTGGTCTTAAGACAGGTTGGATTGAAGCCAGCTAGAAGGCTTCCATCAGCTCCTAACAGGCAAAAGCTCATCTAAATCCCCAGAGTTGTGCAGCAAGAAGATGCAGCACCATTGCTGCTGTGTGTGAACGTGGGCATGGCCACCACACTGACCTTCTACACCATTGCTGCTGTGGGTGAATGTGGGCATGGCCACCACACTGACCTTCTACACCATTGCTGCTGTGTGTGAATGTGGGCATGGCCACCACACTGACCTCATATGGAGAAAGAACTCCCAGCAGAGATGCTGGGGTGGGAAGTGATCTATCCTCACCTTGCACAGAGGGTCCAAACCTCATGGGAGATGTTTGTCCACTGTATCCCACAGCTATGGGTGCTTTCTGAGTCTCCACAGCTGAGCTGAAGATTTCTCTTCTATTGGGCCATAGTGTTGGGAGAAGAGTGTGGTGTTCAGGCCAGTCCTGGAAAATCCTCAGCCAGGGAGATGAGAGGAGATGGGGTGAGCACCATCGTGCTGTTCAGGTGTAAGTCCTGGAGAAAGGCCAGGCTGACTCCAAATATTTTGTGATTGCTTTGCAAATGCAACATTTTTTTTCCTGTAAATTGCCAAAAAAAAAAGAAAAAAGAGGGTGAAACCCAACATGTGCTGACACTCTGGTCTGAAGTTCTGGAGAAATTATGTTGTGTGTCATGCTAACATATTTTTTAATTAAATTAATGTATAAACAAGTGGCTACTGCCCATGCAGAGCTCCCCAGAAGCTCCTGAGCTGTGTCTGCAGCTCCTTCTCTTCACCTCACTTTCCTCCTCTCCTCCTTTTGGAGTCACCCCAAGGTGACAACATCACACTGACAGTCCTTCTGCAGAGCTCTATTTCAAACACATCATTTTGTGACCCATCCAAATATTTGGCTTCAAGATGAATACATGGGAAGACAGTTCCAAAGAGGCGGATCAATCCCCTCAATAAGATTTCATGCGTTTTCAAATGGTTTCGCTCTTCATTCGGAAAACAAAAAACAAGGAGAAGACAACAGCAACAAAAAAAAACCCTTCCTGGTGAGAAATGTGGCTTTAATTTAGCCAACTAATGGCTTCCAGCTGAACCAGCCATTAAAACCAGTTGAAGAATTACAATGTCAATAGATTAATGCAGACAAAGCAACATGTGCACTGTTCCATGTCTTCTTGTTACCTACAAAATACTTGGGCAGTGACACACTGTTAGTCTAAGCCACTTGTTAGGTTCTGTGCTAATCAGCTCAAATTAAATAAACATGACTGATAAAAGTGACTGTTGGGTTTGAAAATTGATGCACCAACAGAATTTACTCCAGGAGATAATTACAAGTGATTAAGTAACAAAGAAATAATTCTTACAGCAAAGGGGAGAAGCTGGCAATGCAGGGAAGGGGCACTTCTTGGTGTGCCATCCCTTTTCCTTGGAGGGATGAGCTGAAGCTGCAGGAAGGTCTATGTGTGGGCAGAAACCATGAAGGAGCCTTTTTATCCCAGGATTTTCCAGTGACAGATGGAAAAAGGGCTGGAAAATCAGTATTTTGCTTTTGGAAGAGCACGTACCCAGTTTGTACCTCCAGCATCCCCCTCTTCCCACCCAAGGGATCAATCTCTTTGTTCAAATTTGTCCTTTTAAATCCAAACCATCCCGTGGAAGTGCTCACAAGTGAACCATGTCAGTGATAAATATGTTTCTAAATAACAATTTAACCAATAAAGCAAATTTCCTTTGCCATCAGGATGAGAGAAGATTAAGACTTGTCTTCTGAAATGGAAAATATGCTTCAGGTAATGTTTTTAAAAATATTGATTCTTAAAGCAATTTATTATTAGAAAGAGAATATTGTCTGGAAGCCTGAGGAAGGGAGCATTTTCCAAAATAAAAGATAAATATGAGGGGTTTTGGCATTTATTTTTATTTTCTTCTCCACAGAGCTTGTTGGTAGGAACTTCGTGGCAACAGAGACGTCCCAACGGCGTCAGGCTGACAGACAGAGAGAAAGGAAAGGCAGCATTTGCAAAGCACGGGATATTGATGATGAGAACACAAAGGTCCTCCTTAGTACCAAGTGAACTTCATCATCACCTGTAAGATGATGATCTGCTGGTCAGGGGGATGAGGGGTGGTGGAGGGACGATGTTCTGGGCCGTATCTTGGTGCTGGACTGGCTCTTCGAGGGATGACAGCCCATTGGGGTGGGTGTTTGCAGAAAAGCACTGTACAAAATAGACCTTTAACCAAGAAGCCATCACCCTTTGCTTCTCTCCCTAATGCCTTCCTGAGTTCTCCAGGGATCAGCTCATATCTCAGGGCAACGGAGCTGGGGAAGGGTCTGGAGCACAAGTGTGCTGAGTTCCCTTGTGGCTGAGGGAACTGGGGTTGTTGAGCCTGGAGAAAAGGAGGCTGAGGGGAGACCTTCTGGCTCTGTGCAAGTCCCTTGGAGGAGGGTGGAGAGAGGTGGGGGTGGGTCTGTTCAACCAAGGCCCAAGGGACAGGACAAGAGGAAATGGGCTCCAGTTGTGCTCAGGGCAGTTGAGATGGGATGTGAGGAAGAATTTCTTTGCTGAAAGGGTTCTGAGGCATTGGAAGGGGTTGCCCAGGGCAGTGGTGGAGTCCCCATCCCTGGAGGGATTTAACAGACAGGTAAATGATGTGCTCAGAGATCTGGTTTAGCAGTGGACAGGTGTGGTTGGACTTGATGATCCCAAAGGTCTTTTCCAACCAAATGTTTCTGTGATTCTATGACTTTCTGGTAAACCCCAGCAGCACTATTGATCTCTGTGCATCAAACAGGCACATGGAGCCCAGCTCAGGGTTGGGGTTTCAGTGGTCACAGGGAACAGCCTGGACATCTTATTTGCTGTCCTAGGAGCCTCGTGTGCATGTGAGGAACCTAAAACCAGGGTCTTGTCTCGGTTTTGCTGGTGTATTTTAAAAATGCCGGGTACAACCAGCAGAGATGTCACCAGGGACAACCCTTATAGGTCCCTTATAGGTGATGGGGGACTTTAAGGGGACACATGTTGCACATGTTGGTGTTTGCAGGAGTTGTGACCATTTGCTCCAACCAGAGAAAGCAGTTCCTGCTGTCCCCAGTGCAGCAGACGTGACCTAAATCCTTTATCACCTTTTACTCTGATAAATGGAATATTTTGTCGCAAGGAGCTGTGTTTTTAAGCTGATTCTTCCACAGATTTGAACTTTTTTTGGACATATTTTCTTTAGCACACTCCTCTCCTTTAGTATCTCCCTGCAACACATGTTCAAGTGGAGATTAGCCCCCTATGAAATGAAAATGGCTCGGGGTGTGGAGGGGGAAGTGGAGTATTATTCTTCATCCTGAATTGAAATGTTAGAAGCTGACTTCTGAATTATACTCTGGGGTTACGGAGCTGTAATTGAGATTGAAATTGCTCTGCTATTTTTGGTCCAGCCTGGAAAGTTGTGAGGTTTATTCTCATTTGTGCCGGTGGAAATCCCCACCCATCAGCTCAAATTCTGCTCTGCCCACACCTTTTTGGGGTGAAAAGTGTCTGCCTGGCTCCTTCCTCCCTAAAATAATGACAAATGACAGCGGGGCAAAATTAGAGCTGGCTGGAGCTCCTCGCCAAAGAGAGGAGAGGAGAGGAGGGGGAGAAGGGGCTTCTCCCCCCCCCACACCCCCCCAGAGCTGATTGACAGGAGGGGTCAGGGTGGGGGAAGCATTTGCTGGACCCTGTCAGCTCACAGGGAGCTGCTGACAGCTCGCGCCGCTGGTCGCTTCCTTCCCTGGCCAGCGAGATTTATGCTGCGATTCAGAGGGTGTTAATTAAACTCTGCTTGGCTTAGAACAGTCTGGAAAGGGGAAAAAAAAGGCTCAAAATGACAACGTGCTCCTGGAAATCTAATTTTTTTTGTCCTGCAGGTGATATCTAGGGGTGGTTGCGTTTCTCTGAAGGAATAATTAGCGGTGGTTTGAAATGAAAGCGAAGTTGATGTGAGTTGGTGTTCCTCAAGCCTGCGCTGTGCAGCAGCAAACAGCCTTTCTCAGGGGATAATTAGTGATCAATCAGCTCAGAAATTTGCTTATTGACCAGGAGAAAAGATGACTCAGAGGGGATCTGATTAATGTTTATCAATATCTAAAGGGAGGAGGATCTAGAGGATGGGGCCAGGCTCTTCTCATTGACACCCAACAATAGGACAAGAGGCAACGGGCATGAACTGCGGCACAGGAAGTTCCACCTGACGGTGGTGGTGATGGTGGTGGTGGGGGTGGGGAAGCCGCCAGAGCAAGGGGGGGCTGTTGGAGTGGAGGTTTCCCCTTGCAAGGAAAACACAGGGCAGGTGCACGTGGTGGGAATAGAGTGACCAACCTTCAGAGTGACCTACCTGAAAGAGTGACCAACCTTCAGCATGAACAACGTGGAAGAATTTTGATTCATTTGATTTACCTCAATGGATCAATGGGTCCAAACAAGCAAGAAGTATCATGGGTTGAGATGATTGAATGTGATAGGGTAATTGGTTTGGGGTTTTTTGGGGGTTTTTTTTGGGTTGGTTTTGTTTTGGGGCTTTTTTTTTTTTTTTTGAGAGCAGTGAAAAATACCAAAGGCATGACCAAGAATTAACGTGCAACTTATAAACACGCTGCGGTGAAAAGTCAAGGGGAAGCAAACAAGCCCCAAAATAGATTTATCTGCAAACATCCCGTGAAGCCAAAGAATCTGCTGATATAAACAGAGGAATTACAAGTGACCACATGAAACAAAACTCCACTTTCAGTGGCACCTGGGGCTGGCGAGATGGAAATCATTCCTCTTCAATGAAGATATTGTGATGTGTCGGAGCCTTTCGACCGAGCAGACATCTCCTCTGCCTGGGAAAAGAGAGGATTGAGTTACAGAGCTGCTCTTGCTGGAGGAGAAACCTCTTGTTTGAAGCCCAAACCTTCTCGGGTGTTATCTGCTTCATGTGTTGCACACCATTGGCGGCATAAACATTTCCAGTTCGTTTTCATTTCATCGCGGAGGAGAATCATAAAGACAGCGGGGTGATGGGTCGCAGCTGCGCCAATGTGGCGAGTGGAACTTGAAGAATTATTCTGTCAGAGAGACAGAGCCAGATATTATTGTCTTTTTTTCTTGGGGTGTTTTTTTTATTATTATTATTTTTTTTCCCTTACAGTCTTGCCAGCAGTTAAATCGGGGATTTTATTAAAAATATTCGTGTAATTAAAAATTATAGTCTTGAAAGGCTTTATAGGAACTGGAGTTCAACCAAAATAACACATTTACATTCAGATGTTGTGGGTTCGTTAGAATGTGATGCTGCATTTGGCTTATAAAGCAAAAGAAAAAAGGGCAAAAAAAAAAAAAAGGAGGTTTTTTAACTTAAAAAAAGGGGTTTTTTAACTTAAAAGGAGGGGTTTTTAACTTAAAAGGAGGGGTTTTTAACCGAAAAGGAGGTTTTTTAACTGAAAAGGAGGGGTTTTAACTGAAAAGGAGGGGGTTTTAACTGAAAAGGAGGTTTTTTAACTGAAAAGGAGGGGGTTTTAACTGAAAAGGAGGTTTTTTAACTAAAAAGGAGGGGGTTTTAACTGAAAAGGAGGTTTTTTAACTGAAAAGGAGGGGGTTTTAACTGAAAAGGAGGGTGTTTTAACTGAAAAGGAGGGTGTTTTAACTGAAAAGGAGGGGGTTTTAACTGAAAAGGAGGGGGTTTTAACTGAAAAGGAGGGGTTTTTAACTTAAAATGAAGCATTTTTAACTTAAAATGAGGCATTTTTAACTTAGAAGTCTTCCATTTTAAACGTAGGTAGCTTTGAAACGTGTGGTGATTGATCCAGTTTAAAAGCACAGATTTTTCTAGGAAGCATTAAATCCGGTTACAGAAATTCATTAGTTCTGATCTGGGGGGAACTGGAGTGTCCTGAGAGGGAGAAATGAGTTTTAATTCAGCAGCACACGTGGAGTTTTAGCAGCCAGCACCCGGGTTTTCAGCCGTTGTCCATCAGCGTGATGGATCATCCCTTCCCTCCTCTCACCTCCCAAACCCCAACCCCGGCTGGAACAGAGAATTTTCCCAAAGGGAAGGAAATTCCCTTGGTAAAAAACAGACCCAACAACCACTCAGAACCGTTCCTTTTTTTATTCTTCTTTATTTTTTTATCCTTTTCTTTTTCTCCAAGCTTTGTCCAGTAATAAACAACTGTTTCAATCTGCTGCTCTGATCAAAAGAAATGTTTTAATCAATCCCAGGCCAAAAATATCATGCTATTATGTTATCACTGGAGCAAATCATCCAAAATACAAAACAAAAATATCGCTTTAATACGCTCCAGATCAGGAATGTCTTGAAGAAATTTGCCTTTCTCACAGGTGTGTCCTATTTTAAGGAAAAAAAAAAGAAGAATTAAAGGGCTGGGGTGAGCGTGGCTGTTGGGGCAGAAACACCGAGACCAAAATTGACCAAGTCCAATGAGTGCAAATAAACAGCTCGAAACACTTTCCCCTTCCCCAGAGATGTTTGGATTCATTTATTTTTTTAATTGATAAATTATCTGAAAATCATTCATCTGGGTTTTCACCTGCTGGGAAGTAAATCCACAGGGAGAGCTGCAGGGACATCAACCCAGTCCCTGGTGCCTCCAAACCGTGGCTCTGCCTGGTGAGGGATCCAAAGCTTCCAAATTTTGGAGACAGTTTTCCCACCAGGAGCCTGAACAGGTTCTGGATCCGACATGGGATGATGGGGTCCATCAGGGGATGCAGGAACATCCCTGCCCCAGGAGCCTGAACAGGTTCTGGATCCGACATGGGATGATGGGGTCCATCAGGGGATGCAGGAACGTCCCTGCCCCAGGAGCCTGATGTGTGATGACTTGCAGAGGTACCACCATCTCCTCTGAAAAATATTGGCTTGAGCAGAGCTGGATCTCATTTCCATCCTCTGCTCTGTTCTGTGTCCAGGAGACCTACCCAGTGAAATTCCTCTTTTTTATGGCTCATAACTCCAGCTGCACGAATGATACTAGAAAACAATTTAAAAATAAGTGATATTTTGGTCCTTTGAGAAGCTCAAGTTTGGAGCAGGTTGCTGAGGTCATCTCACCAGCCAGACCTGGCAACCACGCTCCTCGGATCAGCAGTTGGTAGGATGCCTTCTCAGAAGGATCTTTCATAGAGTTGGATTGAAGAAATCCTGACTCCATAGGGTCTCCTTGGTGATGAGAGGAGCTGGGCAAAGGGGAGAGGTCTACACTGGCACACATGGCTCTCAAACACCACCCAAAGCCATAGGACCAAAAGGCATCTCAGGAGTTGGGGACGTCAGCTTGGGAAGGAGGAACAGCAGCAGGGATGAAGCGCTTGGACCTGGGCAGATCCCGCTGAGCTCTTCCCTGTCCTCTCCTTGACATCCCTGGCCTCAAGAGCTTCTCGTTTGCAATTCCAACATCCAACATGGGAAGCATCAGCACTTCCAAAGCACAAGGGCTTTTGAAAAGTTGGGGCTTGTTTCAGCTGGAAATGAAGTTCTGGGCTTTGCTTTACCTTGATAGGGTTTAATCTCAAAAATCCCCAGGAAACAAGAGTTCTATTTCTTCTACCAGTCTAAATTCTTAAATTCTGGTAGAATGGAGAAGCAGAGCAAAGGGGGCTGATGATGTTTTCCATTGGAATAGCCCAGAAAGAGACATTATCCCACTTTTATAAAAGCCAAAAGCTGAATTCATATTTATTTGAGCTGCGGCAGAATCTGGCTTATATCCTGGACATTACAACATATTGTTTCAATCTCTATTTTTATTAGCAATATTGATAACATTAGATGAAATACGATACAGGAAATAGCTTATCAACTTCAATTAATTTTCCAGTAAGACTTTTTAATGAAGATAAAAGAAGAACTGGGCAAAGGGCTGAAGGTAAAAGTGTTGTTGGGAAATGGAGACGTGCGGTACCTGCACGTCCTGAGCAGGGCAGCTGGATAATCAGCATGGTTTCTACTCCATGGAAGAAAAATAGTTAGTAATAAATCTTATTTTAATGATCATTAGTTCTCAACTTTAAGTTTGTTAACACTTTCACGCTTAATGATTTGCTGCCAGACTGTAGAAATGAAGATATTCGTGTAAACCTAAATTAAATATTTGTTGTGCACAGGTAGTGGTCTGGAGCTCAAGCTCCTGCTAATAAATCCATTTATTTCATGGGGCAAATATTCATCGGGAAAGACACGTGAAATGCTCTCATTGCAGGGAGAAAAACCCCTAATTCCAGCCCCGAAACCTCAAGTCCTACCAGAGGATGGGATCTTACTTCACTCACTCAAAGGTGCTTTTGAGACCAGGAGGTTTTGTCTTTGAGCAGCCCCACAGCAGCTTTCTGAGCTGCCAACCTTCCCTCCTTGTGCTCCATCATCTGATATTAATTCTTCATCTTAACACTGTGTTATGAGCAGTTTAACACTTGGAACGTTGCTCTGTACCTGGATTTTTTCATTATTATTAATTTTTTTTAAGTTTAACATGACAGTCTGCGTGGAGGACATCATGGTGCCAGTTGAGGATAAACCAGTCCAGCCTCCTGGATCATTCCATTTTGTCCTGGTATTGAAGTCACTCATGAAACACAATCCCATCCCCAAAATTTACAGACCCACCTTAAGTATACCGGGCTCTTTCTACAGCGCATTTAGCATCCCATCACAAGCTGAATCACCAAAGCTTCTGAAGTAACGTGTGATGGAGATGATGGTTGAAACCACTGAAGTTCTTGGGGTGGGGTCCTTCCCATGGTGATGCCAACTGGTGCTTAATATCATGTGTTTGAAACCTTCTGGATGATGGAACAGCCGTGAATATCTGCTCCCAAACTTGCATTAAAAAATGGAATTTCTGCTGGTTTGGGGCTGCAGGTCCATGGTGAAGGGATCCCTCCAAGTGACCAGCAGCCAGAGCAAAAGGCAGCATCCATCCCTGGAGTATCTCCTGAGTAATAGCAAGAGTAACTCTTAAGTAACCATGTGAGCCCATCGCTCTTTCCTTTCTCTGGGAGTCGTTTGATTTGCAGGGCTGACTGGAAGCAGATGGAGCTGTCGGGGTTGGCTGCTGCAGGTGAGCCCAACGGGGCGGATGAGCTGCTAAGTGCTCCCAGCTGCTGGGCTGGGCCCTGAGGAAATTGTTGGAGCTGGGACCCAGCTCTGAGATGAGATCTGGAGTCAGCGCCAAGAAGGGAAAAAAAAAGGTGAATTTCTCCAAAAAGCCGACTTCTCAAAGCCTGAAAGAGCAAGGCTTTTAAAAGAAGAGAAAATATCTGCAAACCTCTTTAGTGCATCTAATATATCTTCAGAGGGCTGGAAGCCATCCTCAGCCCCTGCCCCCACCTCTGCTTTTGTTCAGGATCTGCCTCCTTCACCCCCAAACGTTACTTTTCCTGAGGTTCTCCCTTACTGCTGGTGTTTCCTCTCCAGGAAGGTCTTGAATTTTACTTGCTGGTTTGTGCCGTTTGATTTATAAGCTCAAAAGGTCCTTCACAAAACCTGGACTACTTCTTGTACTTAATTGCTACAATAAACTTCAAACTCGGTGCTTTAGGTTAAGCAATCTGGGAGGAAATTGTTTGATGTATGGAAGGAGAGGGAAGGTCCTTCTCGTGAACGTCATGGAAGGGACACAGAGGAGAAGTGGGTTTCTAATTAACTATTAAATTCAGAAACTGGGTGAGCTCAGTGAGAGCAGAGCCCTGTTAAGCAGGAGCAGCTTGTGGGGCAATACCCAACATCTCCAGAAGTTCTTGCAGCTGGTGTAATTCCCAACAAACAGCCCCAGTTGCTGTATCCAGGCTGTTGGACACCAGGTGAGCTCCACGGGGCCAAGAGGCTGCAATTTGCACAGGCTGTGAGCACAGAACAGGGAGCCTGGAGCTTCCATCCTAAAATGCAAACCAGCGTGTGAAAGAAAAGGTGACTCACAAGTCCCAAGATTCGTACAGATTTCAAGGGGGGGGGGGGGG
>NW_010311165.1:0-11062 GCF_000700745.2 Antrostomus carolinensis
GAGGGGAGAGGAGGGGAGAGGAGGGGAGAGGCAACTACAGACACTCAGGTCAGTAAGGAAGGAGGGAGAGGAAGTGTGCCAAAGCAGAGAATTCCCTGCAGCCTGTGGTGAGACAGCAGAGTGTCCACATGTAGTCCATAGAGGACCCCACGGCAGAGTGGGAGGCTGTATCTGGAGGTGGCTGTGACCATGTGGAGAGCTCATGACAGAGCAGAACACCGCAGAGATGCTGATGGAAGAGCAGGGGAAGAAGGTGCCCCGGAGTAGAGACTTGTCTCCAGCCCATGGAGGACTCTATGCAAGAGCTGGTGGCCATGCTTGAAGAAGTCCATCACTCCTTGGGAAGCCTGTATTAGAATACTTTGATCCTGAACTCTTTTAGCCCATGGGAGGGACCCCATGCGGGACTAAGGGAGACTGCGAGGAGCCGTCTCACTGAGGAGGAAGGTGCAGCAGAGACAATGTGTGCTGAATTGATTGCAAACCTTATTCCCCTTCCCCCTGTGCCACTGGCAGGGAGGAGGTAGAGAAATTAGGAGCAAAGTAAATTGAGCCTGGGAAGAAGGGAAGGGTGGGGGGAAGGTGTTTTAAGGTGTGCTTTTATATCTCATTATCCTTCTCTGACTGATTTGGAACAAATGAAACTGATTTTTTCTTTCCCAACTTGAATCTGTTTTTCCCATGACCATAATTGGTGAGTGAGCCCTCCCTGTCCTCATTTCAACCCATGATCCCCTTTGTCATGTTTCCTCTTGCCCATCCCACCAGAGGGGACGGGAAGTGGGTGAGCAACTGCATGTTCTTAGCTGCCAGCTGTGGTTAAGCCACAACAAAGGAGAAAAACAAATGGATGCTTCATCCACCTCTCTACTCATTTATTGCCTGATGAAATTAAACCACAATTACTAAATACTACAATACTTGTTTGATCATTTTTTGGCATTGATTTAGTGAACAATCTGTATTGTGCTGCCTGCTACTAACTTTTACACAGATGGTTGCTTGGTGTATGGGCATCGGGTATTTATATTCATCAGATAAACATAAACATACATGAAACAGATCCTTTTGAAGAAAACAAGGTTATAGTTTTACAGTGTTACTGCTGCACAAAATAAAAATTTTCCTATGTTTGCCAGGCCTAGAAATAAACTTCTTGAGGATCATCAAATATCTTCCTACAAGGAATACACTTGTGAAAGTCAGGGATAATTTTAATTCATTTATTGAGCAGTTCTCTAGGAGGGAAGATTAAAGTGATGTGTTAGTTTGTGTTTTTCCCATGCAGACTTTCTCCTAACAATCACTTGTTGATAAAGTGTCCAATCTAGTTTTGAATAGCTCTGGATAGAAGATTTACCCACCTGTTTCTGAGGAGGGTACAGTAGTTTGAGAATTGCCTGTTGTTCTTAACTTCTTGCCACTGTCTCAGAGATAGATAATTTTTAGAAGTAAGGTGAATGTAAACTAACTGTTTCATTTTGTATACCCTAGTGCTTGTACAACTGCTGTACCTGCAATTGTCACTGATTGTGAAGTCACTGACCATTTTAGACAAAGACTTTTTGCTGTTGATATTACAAATAGCTATTTACAGAGGTCTGTGAAGGTAGCCTAGTTGTAGAAAACATACAAAATATGGTCCTTGTCTGTAGAAAGATATAAATGAGGAATCATTCCCTTCATATTGGTATTAAACCTTGCTAACTGATCTCATTATCCCGAAGTTACCAAACTACCAGATATGTGTAGAAGAGACTGAGATGTATGGGGCTGTCAGGATAAACTGCTGCAGGAGCACATCAGCAGCAGCAACCTGGGCTCTGTAGTTTCATACCTCACTTTTCCTTCTGTGCACAAGGTTGCTGTTTTCTTTTACTTCTTGAAAGGAAAGCAACTCCTCCAGACAGACTTACCATGTTTCTTTTCTACAATAGTGCCTGCCATTTCTCTTTCCCCTAGTTCCTGAAATTGCAACTGAAGCCAGAATTTGGAAATTTGCTATAGTTAAGTCAGATACCCAGTTTCTACTGTCTTTTCTTCTTTGTGTGTTCTTTAGGGCTTTATCCCTCTTTGTGAGAGCAAATGTTCATCCATTCTGCTATGATCAGGATCTCAGTGAGTCTCCCACCATGCTTGCCTTGCAACTCACCTTAGAGGCAGCTCGCTCATGTGTGTGAGTACAGAATGTAGTCCATAGCTTTTAATTTTCAGAAGACAGCTGTTTACTAGGAAAAATGTTTTGATAAACTAGTGTGTGATGGGAAGGTGAGAACAGGGATTTGTAATGGGTCAAATTTTCAGAGTTTTTCTTCTATGAAGAGCAGGGCAATCACAAAGGACTTCATATATGTACATATATACACATATATACATAAAGAAATATTTTTTGTATATTTAAAAATATTTGCTTGGAAAATTTTATCTGTTTCTATTGAATTTTGGAGACAACTCATTCTTAATTCATAACAAGATCTGCTGCAACTCTATCATTTAATCTGGATATTTAATAAATTTTAGCAGATAGCAGTATTCAGGAACATAAGAAAAGGGCTCTATATCTCCTACATTTAGGTTTAAGTGAATAGCTCTGCTGAATTCCTGCTCAAAGATTTCAACCTGTGCTATTTTCCTCTTAATCTCTCATGTCATTTAAATTGTACATCTTTTAAAAAAATATATCTTACTAGAAAAGAATGTAACGGAGTTTTGGCTTCTGCTAATACAATGAGAAGACAGGTATTCTGTTTTCTCCTATCACTCTTCAGATTCACACTTACTGCCCACGTTTTTTTTTCTGTCCCTCACCTTGTAATTATTTTCCCCTGTACTTTCCAACACAATGTGCTTACACTAATTGGACAACTAAATCACAATGAAAAATTTGTATGTTGTAGGCTCTACTTTAAAAATATGCAAATTTTTTACTAGTTGAAATGACAAAAGATGTACAGACAAGGGAGAAAATAAGTTGTTTTAATAAATGGACATGGATACCTCATTCTGATCTGTTAGTATTGTGACCATTTGGATGGAACAGATTAATGGTATTTAGGTAAAACACAGCTGGGAAATAAGGTCTTTCTTTGATAAATTCTGCAGCAAAAAAGATATTCTTGAAGGTAGAGCTCCATTTGAATCACACCTGCTGTCCTTACAAGCATAAAATTTCTGTTGCTTTCAGTAAGGGCTATTTTTCCTCTATATATTCTACCTTCATCTTTTTACAGTGCATCTGATAATATTCAGTGATTTATTTTTTTTATAAAGTGTTATTTCCTAGAGCCATGTGATTAAGGAGGAGAAAAAGAACAAAAGAAAATGCACTCAATATATCAGCAGCCAACTAACCAACTTTAATGGATATGGAGAGTAGCTTGCAAACATTATTGAAGTGTTGTCCAAAAGCTAAGCTCAAGGCTGATAGAAAGCCAATCTTTTTTCAATAATTTTTAGCAATACCATGATTTTTGGGGCCTAACTAGATACTCTGGCTGACTATACTGAGTTCAATTAAATCCAGTGTCAGAAGGCAGCTATTCAGCAGGGCATGACTGTGAAAGGCTTGTGGTGGTGTTCTGGACAAAGGAGAACACTGTAAAACCTCTTCCTTGGTCCTGGTGCCTGAGGGTACCTCTCCAGTGCACATCCCAGAGACCAACTAGACAGGGGAGATAGAGCAGAGCATTGGGAGGGATCCCACAAGAGACAAACCTGCAGAGCACTGGTGCTGTGAATACACTGAGCATCAGCTCTTTAGCCTTTGTGTAGTATCAGTCCAGCTTGATGCCCTTGGCTTTGTTGTTAAATCTTTTGGGGATGACTCAGGGAAATATAAGTTTCCTTTTAGTTTTCTGTTGACAGATCTGCAGTTTTAAATAAATAAATTGGTAACAGCATCTGACATCATCAGCTTCTTAATGGAAGTTTTATCCTCTGGCACCAATATTATCTTTGACTATTATATATTCTGGCTGGGAAAGGAAGTAAAGCACTGTGTAAAGTAAGATAAAAAGGGGAATAACAGAACAGGATGGACATTAGCAAGGAAGGATGGTCATTGAATTTAAGATACTTCATTAGGACTCAGGACACCCAAGTCCAGTTTCCCCTTCACCTAGTGATTAGCAACTGATTGTGGAAGTGATTAAGTGTATCTGTGTCTCAGCACCATATCCTAATTTTTTTTTTTTTTTTTTCCTATCTCATCTAACTAGATTCAAACTGTTTGAGTTAGGTACTTTCTCTAGCTGTGTACAGTGATTAACATAAAAAGATTTGTTGTACTGAGTGCATTGGTGTGCAGATTTTAGCTGGGATAGAGTAGTAGTAAATTACATAGTGACATCTGTACCTTTAATGATATTAACCTCTAATATTGGTCATCCATACCTTTAAATAATGCTTAACATAAAATGATATTGTCACTATGTACGTAAGTGATATATAATATGAAATATTGCCATAAGTGTGTATACTATACCCGTAAATTTTTGTGCATTGAATATAATTACATATTATGGAGGTATACAAAGTTGTATATAAAATTAAGAATATGAAACAGTAAATATTACAGGTAGTCTCTTTTTTCTGGCTCAAGATACAGAGCTAGCTTTTTAGCCATAATGCTTTTAATTTTATAAGACAGTGCCTGTTTATCTCACTGCAGAATATAAGCCAAGGTAGTTAAATGTATGTTATAAATATTACCCATGTTATTTTCATCTATATTGTTTGATTAGTACTGTATTTGAATTTTAATATTTATTAGTAGTATATAGTATATATAGTAAACACCACTTCCTGTCAATAGGATAGTGCTGGACATAAAAGAATATGTTTCTACTTTTTGTTAAATAAAGCTTTGACTTACATAAAATTACATTAATTCTCTCTCTGGTGTAAACTATCCCACAGTAGTTTCAATGAAGGTATTGTAGAAGCTCCACATTGAATTTTGTGAAGTCATTTGGGGAAAGAATTAAAGTGATTTTCTGCCTCGTAAAAGCAACTTCTGTTACTTCTAGCTACTTCTGGAAAAGTCTGAGTACTGGTATGGATTTGATTAGCTCATCTCTTTTCTTTTGACTCAGGGGCAGGGAAAATAATGAATGACTAATCACTTCACGTTACTGTTTTTACACTAAGGCTATTACAGAACCAATTTAAAAAGTCATATAGAAAGCTATATAGATGTGATTAGTTTATAATGCTAATAGAAGGAATTTTGTACAGATAATTACTCTGCAGTACAGGTAATTCCAACAAAGACTAATCAGAAGATATATCAAACACCTAAGAATCAGAATTCTGTCTGAATTCCTTGTAAATGTCATTTAAAATGCTGCAGATATATTGTGAATTTTTAAATGATAGAGGGGAAAAATTATCCTGGGCTCTTTCCTTCTTTGCCTTGCACAACGTTGTCCTGCAGTTTACAGAAATTTAATCGTAGCTGGGATGTAATTCAAAGCAGCTTTAGATCTTCTCTAAATTCCAGCAGCTGGTAATAGTTTTCAAGGGACTACCCCACAACTGTGGAATATGATGGCACAGCACACACCATAGGTCAGCTGACAGAGGGAATTACACCTCTGCATTGGGAGCTGCTGAATTAGACTCAGAGACCAGCAGTAATAACACACCTGCAGCAGCTCAGATACAGAAGGTAATACAACAGACAATAAATCAAGGTAGTGCTGTGCTGCGCTTCTCTGTGTCCAATTTCTAGGAATGGGGAGAAGGCTGGAACAAACTTGTTCGTATTGTTGTTTTCAAATATGTTCACTGTGCTAACCTCACATTTTGAAATGCAGAAGAAAAGTGCTTGCCACGTGTATGCAACTCCTCCTGACCTCCTGCACTGTATCTCCTTCTCCCCTTCCTTGTCACCTCTCTCATTTGAGAATCCTCTTCCTGGCACTTCTGCTCAGAATAGGTCCTGCCAGCAACTCGTATCTTATATCAAAATGTATGACTCAGTACCATGTCTCCTCCTTTTCGTTATTTATACCATATGCCCTACACAAAGTTGTGTTAGTCTGTTCTGAAAACCCCGGTGCAATTCAATTCACATCAAAGCAGCCAATTTGTCAGCTTTTCCATCACCTAAAAGCTTTATATTCACTGCCCGACCTCCCTGAGCATATTTGCTACTTGCCTGCCTTCTGCCACATAAAAAAACCCCAACACTTCTACCATGCTACTTGCAGGGAATTGACTGATTTGATATATAAATTGTATCTTGTCTTCCCTTTTTCAGTGTCTGCTGACTATTTAGCTGTCTCCTCTTAGTGTGCTTGTTCCTCAGGGTGGAAAAACTGCTCAGAAAGCATTTAGCATGCATGGAGCAGTGCTTAAGTAATAATTACTAACTTCATTGTGCACCTATCTGCACAAGCCACCACCTATATTTCCTGCTTTATTCCAAAATGCATTTTAATATTAGTCCTTGAAATATTTCAAATAACAATATTTTCCCAGCAAATTATACCCTCTATGTGAAATAAAACCTTTTAAGAACGACTCTTTGAGATCCATTAATCAAAATGTTGAAGGAATATTTGAAAAGCTTGCCAGCACCAGCCAAGCTCCTGTGAGCTCAGCTATGTCACAACATCCTGCTTCTTGAAGTGTTTTAACTGGAAATCCGTTTCTGCATGAACACAAGCTGTAGTCTGAATGGGTGCTGAGGGTGATATAAGTTACAGCATAAAGTACAGTAGCAACCTAATAAACTCTTAGAAAATTGCAGTCTTATATCTTCCTGAGGTCACCTAAAAAGATAAATTCTAAATATAATTAAGCCTTGATTTGACCTATTTCATGGACTTTACCTTTCATTAATTTTTTAAAATCTTAATTAGTATTTAGCATGTATGCAAGTCTGTGTGATTTAAGATGCTGAATGATAGATGAGTTCAACAGAGTCCTCAGCTGAAGGACACGTATTTTAGTGAATATGAGACCTGACCCAAAGGCTATTTCCAGCAGTTTGTCATTTAGTACAGGGAAGGTTAGGTGGGTTACGGTGATATATGATCTTTCATGCTCTGAACCTAGCAGCACAGTTGAACTGCTCCTATGACTTTCATTAACTGCATGCAGCTCTTTTCCTACATAGAGTAAACTGAAAATGTGACAACCTTTCTACCCGTGACTGAAAGAAAAGCAAAAACTTGTGATAAGTTTGGTCAGTCCATCAAAACTCTGTGCTATGCAGTCTATGTAAGCCTGAATGCAAATTTCTGATGAGTTTATTTTGCACTCATTCATATACCAAGGGATAGAGTAAAATAGGAAAAATCTTGGTGAGGGCTCCATGTAGAGCCCTGCCAGCATGCTGCATTAAGCAGCCACCCTGGTGTGGGAGCAGCCTGGGGAACACCAGTGAAAAACGGCACCTGCAAGTGTTCTGCAAATGGCACGAGGTTACAGAGGGCATGGAGAAAGGATGTAAATGGGCAAAACATGATGAAAAATGGCTAAGAGCCATGAGCAAGCAAGACATATGAGCAAGATTTTCTGCTTAAGGGGACAAGTTAGTGGAACCATTCTTCTCTTTTTTCATATATGCATGAGAATTACAGCTCTTAAAATTTCAAGGAGTGAGAAACAGAGGTTTGTTCAAAACAAACACTCTTTTGAAAAATGCTGCTTTGTTTCACATTGTTGCCATTTTTCCCCTCAACATTTTCCATCAGAAAACTGACAAAAAAATAAAAAGAAAATCTGGAAGATACTTGTTTTTTCTCTAGCCAGCTGGACAGATACCAGCAAAAACAAATAAATAATCATTTCAAGAGGCAGTTCATAATGTAGTTTATAATAATAAACATTTTCATTAATAGAGCTCCTGTTTTTTATTGAAAATCTTTTCAGGCGGAAAATTTCCAGCAACCTCTAAATATACTATTGAGGGCCTGATTCTGCCTGTAGGCTGGTGAAGCAATTCTATTGAACTCAAGTTACCTTCTATAACACTACGTTGAATGGAGAGCTGGGAGCCTGCTGTGTGCTCCTACATCAGCTTGGGGGTTAGCATACGAACATTCCCCAGTCGTTATAGCCCTTTTAAAAAGTCTCCCAGTGTATAGCTATGAGTCAAATAAAAGTTTGGGTTTGTACGGATACGAGTGAAAAAGGAAGCAAACTTACACTAATATTTTTTGAAGGTAATTTTACATCTGCCCTGGAAACAGCTGAAGAGAGAGTCCATAAGGAGGACATAAGGCTTCTCCTATCCATTCCTACCATAATGTCCTCACCAAGGCAAGGCTGAGGGTAATATGCCAAAAACAAGTGGTGGAAGATCCGTTTATCTCCTGCCTGAAGACAGGCAGTTCAGCAGTGAGCATACCATCTCTGGTACGCTCATCACGGTCTGGTATCACCACCAACGTGTAGGTGTGTGGTGGAGGTTTGGGGGACATCCACAGAGCAACACTGCTTGTTTCATTCAGGCAAGCCATGGCAGCAAGAGCAGGATTCAGGCACAATGTTATGGAATATGTCTCAGCTTACAACCTCTTTCTGTTACATGACTTTAATTTAGTAATGGAAGTGTGTTTAGAACCCTTTTAGTCCCGGGTAACCTTTTTCCATAATGATTTTACTAAAGTGACTAAAATAAGCTGGGCTCACTTCTTAGTACTATAAGGGCAGTTGTCACTACTTGTATATGACCTTGCTGCATGCAATCCCTCCTTCCCTCTAAGATGCTGATTCAGTGCCAAGTACCAGATGAGTCAAGAGCATTATTGCAGGCGTCTTAACTTCTGTAGCTTTGGAAAGCAAATATTCTGCAGTGCCTTCCACACCCTCAAAACAGACATCTGCATTTCTTCTATATATAGACCAAAAAGAAGCCTTTGAAGAAAGGAAGAGCCCTGGCATAGCAAGCAGGTGAGGGAACTCATGCTGGGAAGCTCCCTTTTGCATCACTTACTGCTCCCGATGTCTGCAGGGAGTTTTTGACTGGCTGCACTTTTCTGGTGGCAGCAAGAACCACAGCAGCACTTATCACACCTCTCATTTTCCAAAAAGTTGCCACTTGTAGCCAGCAGTGGCCTGAAGGATACTGCCTTTCACTTTTTGTGCATCAAGGTTACTTGCATTTTGGCCTCAACAACCCCCGACAGCGCTACAGGCTTGGGGAGGAGTGGCTGGAGAGCTGCTCAGCAGAGAGGGGCCTGGGAGTGTTAATTGATAACTGGCTGAACATGACCCAGCAGTGTGCCCAGGTGGTCAAGAAGGCCAATGGTAACTTGGCCTGTATCAGGAAGTGTGGCCAGTAGAACCAGGGAAGTTATCTTACTCACTTCAAGTATTGTGTTTAATTTTGGGTCCCTCACCACAAGAAGGACAAGAAGATGCTGGAGAGTGTCCCAATAAGGGCAGCAAAGCTATTGAAGGGTCTGAAGCACAAGTCTTATGAGGAGCAGCTGAGGGAACTGGAGTTGTTTAGCATTGAGAAAAAGAGGCTGAGACCTTATTGCTTTCTACAACTACCTGAAAGGAAGCTGTAGAGAAGTGGAGTCAATCTGTTCAACCAAATAACTCAAGACAGGACAAGAGGAAATGGCCTCAAGTTGCACCAAGGGAAGTTTAGATTGGATATTAGGAAAAATTTCTTTACTGAAAGGGTTATCAGGCATTGGAATGGGTTGCCCAGGGCAGTGGTGGAGTCCCCAACTGTGGAGGTATTTCAGAGTCTTGTAGACATAATGTTTAGAGACATGGTTTAGTCGGGGACTTGTCAGTGTTAGGTTAATGATTGGACTTGATGATCTTAAAGATCTTTTCCAATCTAGGCAATTCTGTGATTCTGTGAAGGTAAAGTTTGTGGTTTTTTGCTCTGCTTATGAAGGGGGGATATTATTATTTTCTTTCATAAAAAGCAAGTCTAGATCCTATAAAGACTGTGGCATGGGACTTTCCATGAAAAGAACCCCACATGCAATTCCCTGCATACCAAACCAGAATCTTGGATGAGAAATGACATTGGGCAGAACAACCTGCAGCTGTGGTTGTCTGCATCGTGTCATGCCATGTGCCATTCAGCATGGTCAGGGTCTGTTTGCAGTGCTCAGTGCAGCAGAGAAGCATGAGACCCCTCTCATCCTGCCCAGTGTGCAGAGGGCTGTGGTGCTGCAGGGTGAAGGGCAACCCCTCCACCTCCACAGTATCCTCCTGGGGGGTCCAAGGTGCTTTGCTAAGGGAAAACAAATTACTCTCATGGAAATCTGAAATATAACTGGGATGTTGCTTATTAGATTTGATGCAAAAAGATGTTGTGTGAAGATTTAAAGGGCCATGATCTTACTGGTCTATCTAAGGAAGTATTAAAAATTAACAGTTTTTTGACAAGGCACTCCTTTAAGAATAATACCAGCAACCCAAACCAGGGAAAAACACTTTTGAAGTCTCTGGAAATTAAAATCTGTCTCTGCCTTACTGTATAAGTCCTCCACATTGCTTCTAACATTTAAGAGTCCTCTGAATTTCCTTTACCAATTTGTGACATTTTTACTATTTGTATGATATATTTGTTATTTTTAACCTAAATCTTCAAGACAGCTATGCCGAAAAAATTCTAGCAAACAGAACAGCATCATGAGATTAAAATGGCCTTCAGGAAATAAAAAATCTACAAGGCTTTAAATAATGTCTGAAACTTTGTGTTTCAAATTGCCTTTTACAGCTGAGTGATAAGACAGACCATTTGGGTATTTAAGCTACTAAACATTTTTCAAAATTTTAGCTACTGAAGAACATGCAAACCTAAAGTATTTTATTTCTTTTCTTTTTTTTTCCTTCATCAAAACAAAGAGATTTAGTGTTTGCCAGAACAAAAACCAGCTTATGTTTCCTGCTAGATAGATACAAGGAAAAAAAAAAAAAGGTCTTAATTTAGCAGAGTAATTAATCCAGCAAATTATATTGCAGAGAGAGCATGCATTATCTAAGGCCTTCTAGTGTGCATAGACAAAATGACACACCTGCATCCGTCAGACCTGTTGAGCTGCACACACTCATCAGTGAAGCCTGATGTCTCCATCCT
>NW_010311165.1:11103-22231 GCF_000700745.2 Antrostomus carolinensis
GCCACCCAGGTGGTCCATTGCAGGTGGCTGCACTGAGTGCTACAGAAAGGGATGGGGTTGAGGTACTCTAGCATGGACCAGGGATGTCTTGCGAGGAAACACTCTGCCTAGTCTCAGGCAAGGGACCTGGCCTTTTTTCTGCCAGAAGCTTGCCTCTCCTCCCACCTGGTGATGTGGGTTTTCACAGGAAGTGACACACAAAGGTGATGGGGAGAAGAGGCTGGACTGGTTTTGTCCTTTCTTCAGTTTTTGGGGAATGGGAACCAGAGAGGTGCACAGCAGGATCCAGAGGACCTGAAGGCAGCCCTCAGCAGCTAAGGGCAACTGCTGGTGAGGGTAAAGCTACTCCAAGCTCCACAGCCAGCCTGATGCCAACACCTGTGCTTACAAAGGAGTTTCCAGCTTTCGAAGACAGCTGTTTTCCAGACTGCCAACCCCGAGGCAAACCTCTCTTCTCTGGGGAGTTGGATACCCTGTCTGGAGGGATTTCTCCTGTAGGTCCTATCTCTGCCTGGCCAACTTATTTGTTAATGCTCACTTGTGGAAGGGACTGAGAGTCATTATCTCCCTTTGAACTCAGTATGAATGAAAATAATTTGGCATCACAAGCCTGAAATGATTTTGAGTGAAATCCTGGCATTAGTCAGTCAATGAAATGAAAGGGTTGTTATTTGGTCTTTCATCAAACAGATGCACGTTTTTACGACCTATACATGATCCTTCTCTTCCGCGCCAATTTGGGCACTTACTCTACTCCACTAGAAAGAAAGGACTTAAACGTAAGGTAGATACCACTGACTTTAGTAAAAATTTCCTGATGTTTCCTAGTGCTAGAGCGTATCTTTTGTGGCTTCAAACTTTCTCAGGTTTTGAAGAAGTAAGTTTGTGTTATCTACGTCTGATGTCTTTTTCAAGTTGAATTTTGGGCATGGAAATTTCATAGTCAAAATAACTTTGCTGTCTCAGAGAACAAGAACCAGTATGGAACTGTGACTCTTAAAAAAGAAATAAGCTGAAAAAAGCACAGTGAAGCTATGATGGAGAGAGCAGAGTACAGAAGCCAGCAAGGAGAGTAAGTGAAAGACTGAGTATGAAAGAAATAAGTATGCACAGAGGCAGAGGATAGGATCTGAATTGAGTGTGAGGATGCTCATAAAATGAAAATTAATCATGTTCCCATTTTCAGACTGTAGTATATGACTAGGAGTTATTTCATGCAGTCTTTTATCAAGCTTGTGCAAGGTGACTTGCAGTCGCAAAGGGGTAGGCAATAAGGCACTATTGTCTCATTGTCATCTCTTCTTGATTGCATTTGAGAGAACATTAAGGAATTGTTTCTTTTACTAGTAAAACATGTCTCTGCTCTAAATCTGTTGAATTTATCAAGTCTGTTGAATTGGGAATGATTACCCGCCTTTTTGAAAGCAAAAATAATCATAAGTGTGCAAACCATTCATTCAGTTTATGGCTTCAGTCATCTTAGGGAGAACTCCAAATGTGCAGACAACCCCCAGACTCCAAGCCATGAACTGACTTTCTGGTATTAAGGTTGAAAAAATAGGGAACAATAATATGAAAAATTGAAATATTTTGTTAAAAAGAGTTGAAGGATTTTTTTTTTTCTTTCTGACTAGAAAAAACTTGTGTTAATTTTTAAATTATTTGCCATTACCCCAAATATTAAGCTCAAAATTTTTGCCTGAAACCTCTTACCCAATTTTTCTCCAAAATGTAATCTTACAAACTTTCAATAGCAGTTTTTAGATTAATATTTTATCTTAAAATCTTTTTTTCCCCCTTAATACTGTGTTTTATGTGTGATCTACAAATTAAAAAGGTAGGAGAAGCTGAGTCCCTTCCTGCAACACTAAGTAAATTCCCCTCGTTTATCTCCATCATATTTTACTTGCATTACAGTATTTTCCTGACTTCATCCCTTAGCATAAAGCCCTATCTCTTAGCATGAAGCAAACTCCTTTTTTTAATCCCTCATGGCATTGAGCAAAGTCATTTCCCTCGGTGTGGGCTTTCTGAGAAAGAAAATTATCAGAATATTTGCTTTCAAGGAAAAGCACTTTAAAAGAAGGAAGGTTATCTGAAAGGATATCTGAAAAGACTGCCATGAAACCACCTGTAAAAACACCTGTGAAAGCAGAGTAATTAAGTGGTTATTGTCAACAATGCTGTTAATTTGTTGCATCATCATGGGCAGCACACAAACATACCTATCATTAGAAGAAACTCTTTTTCCTTCACCCTTCATTGTTGCTATGTTAGTCAGACATCCTACTAATATAAATTTGCTTTTCTTGTGTAAAGCGTGGAGTGACAACACTTTCAGGATTTTTACTGATATGAAACTACATTTAAGAGACTGGAAGAAACACAGGGGCATAGGAATTGCTGAAGTAGATTAAATCAGAGGTAATTCATTTCCTGCAGAAAACTACCAGTATTAGATAATCTACAATCTTCAGGTAAAGAAGATTGGAAAATCATGGAAAGCTGAAGTCTGAGATCTAGTTTGTGAAACAAATTGAATCATGCAAATTGTGACCACTTTTCTTGAAATGGTAATCAACATGTGAGCAACCAGTATTCTTTGGGGAGAATATTACAATGTACACACTTTTAAGTATGCCAATATCTAGCCTCTTGAAAGAAAGTTTTCATTTTTTAAACAAAAACTCACACACATCATGTTATGTACTATCAGGAGAATGACAGCTCTTTTCACTGACGTGTAGTATGTTTACATGAAAGGAAATTCAAAATACGTCCTTATCTACCAGGAAATACAGTTTTCAGCTGAAAATATTTCTTATTGCTAACACAGAAAATATGTGGAAGCCTTTAATAAAGGCTGTTCTTAAATGCAGTCTTCATTAGTGTTTTACTGATTTGAAATACTTCTCATTTTTTTGTGGCTACTGCTGCTTGCAGCTACGAGGTGGAGCACACAGTACAATCTTGTAATTTGTTGGAGAGAAGTATAAACTAACCTGGAGAAAATGCTACAACACATCTGAGGCATGTATCTATTCTTTAGATGTAGAAATTTCACAGTGACACTACAGAACACACAGCCTGCACTGTGCTTTCCATGTTCACCCCTATGTATAGAGAGATTTGTTTTGAAAACTTATATTTTTCTTTTTTTAAGATACACTCTAAATATAATTCTAAAGCAGATAAAGAAGCAGGTAATAAAATTCAATTAAACCTTGATATTTTCATTGCAACAATCACTTCTAATGCTTTCCATTTCAATTTAGGCACATAACATTTCCACATATCACAAGCAAATATTTCTAATAATGAAAATAGCCACTTTATATACCCAAATAATAACTGTAAAAAAACCCCCATAATTAGAGTATTAATTTTCTCTTTATAACTGTCACTAAGACATCTACCTTTTTTCAAGTTTGGTTCATGGGTTCAAAATTAATAGGAAAGCATAAGAGCCTACCAGACAAATATAGACAACGTGTTTAAGTAAATAACATTTTCTTCAGAAAAAAAAAAAAAAAAGGATTAAAAAGCGTATGATTTCATTAATCTCAACAAGTAATTCACATAGCCTGATATGTTTGGTATCAGAGACATACTCACACACATGATGGTTTTTGACTGAAGAAGTATACCACTCAAAAATTTCACATGCATATATAAACTAAAAAAAGCCTCACAACTTTTTGACTTTGGTTCATCCCGGGGAAAGAGATGTTTCTCATCTGCTGGCAAGGCATATTTGTCACATTTCAGGCAAGAGCATCTGAGCATGTTTTAGTTATCTATTTATTTGCTTGCCAGAAAGAACAGATGATGTTAATCACAGCAATGATGGAAGAGAGCATCCAAAAGGTCCACATGGCTTTTGATTAAAGCATGTTAGATAGTATTTTAACTTCAAGGATTTTGTTGTTATCGCAGCTCCCTGCAGGGATGTACCTAATATATCTGTGCTTTTTCACCTAGTAATGTATATGATGTGCTAGCTTTCTTGCTGGTAATTTTCATGTATCTTGTTTTGTTTAAATCCCTTGATGATTTGGTATTCACATCTAAAGCTTTATCCAAAGCTTTGAAATATCTTGGAAAGCCCCAGAACTGAGTTTGCTTACTACTTATTCCCCAGCTCCTTAACTCAAGAGATTCAGTACCAAAGTTCCTTCTGGCACATGGGAAAATCCTTCACGTGCAGCAAGATTTGGTCTCACCTAACCCCTTGATTACTCCCTGTGCTGACATATGCCATTTTCCTTTTCACATCTGTGTTACTGTGTGTGCTTCCCTGTGGCCTGTATTAGGAGCTATTTGGACAGTTCTCTTGTTGTGCCTTGGCTATGCATATGCCTTTTAGGCTGTGCCTATGCGAGAAAAACATTCTTGTATAATCCAAGTTTTGATCTGAAACTAATACCCTTGTATAATAACTCAATGAGCACTTAGAGATCTGGCACAGAACAGGTTTTTGTTCAAAAATGTTACGAGAAACAGTTTTGCACAAATCCAGAAATGTACCCCCCAGACTAGAATGTGTCAAATGCCTTGCTCAGACAAGCTCTGTTACCAATACTAATAAGGCTCCTAGAGGCACTAAAATCTTCATGCTCAGTGCAGAGAAGAGAGCCCAGCTTTTCTGGAGGTGGGGACTGTGGCCACTTGGAAGGCTTGGTGTAAGGGTGGTTAGACTGGCTGGAGGGCATCACCCCTGAATGCTCACAATTGTCACTGAAAGAAGTAAACACTGGTTTAACCCCAAATTAAAAATTTGAAGGCATATTCACCTGCCTGGGTTGAGGGAATAGGTGAGGGTGTATCAGACAAAGGAAGCTCTGAGGAGTTGGGTTTCACACAGAGACCCGTCTTGGAGGATGCATTTCCACAGACAGGTGGGAGGCTAGGACACAGTAAAACTTCAGCTCAAGGACTACATCAAAATCCTGGTTCTTTCTAATGAACAGCTTTAATCAGTAATGAGCAATAACCATCTCTCTAAAGAGTCTCTGTTGTGATTTGTCATTACATGTACCCAAAACTGACTCAGAAATTGAGTTGAATAATGAGCTGAATAGTGAGGTTGAATAGTGAAACACTTGGTATGATAAAAAATTTGTTAGGCCAAAAAAAAACCACAAAACTGATTCAGAAGGTTACAGAAGGAATTTCATGATATTGAATGAAAAGAAAATGAGATGCCAGACAAAATTCAATGTTGAAAAAGGCAAACTAACACATATTGGCAAGAACAACCCGAAGTATACATGCACAGTAAAGCATGGTCATGAAAATCAGCTCTCACGCATCAGGAGAAATGGGTGTAAATAGCTGTGTGCAAAATGTCAGCTCAGTGCTCAGGGCAGTTGAAATAATAAAGAGATGGTAGGAAAGGAAGGGATAAGAGAGGAAACATGTCACTGTATGCATTCCTGGTGTGCCTACATTTGGAATTCTGCAGATAGATTTGGTTATGCCACTTCAAAAAGGAGACAAAACAGAATTACAAATTCTTCAAAGAAGAACAATATGGTTGGGAAATGACCTCTCTGTGAGGGGTAGTTGCACAAACTGGGACTCTTCAGGTTGAAAAAGGAATATTGGTAGAAGGAAAATATGATTTATGTCTATAAAATTATGAATTGCATGGAGATACTGAACAAAAGACTGATTATCCATTATTCTTCAGGATGTAGGAATGAGGAAGAACCAAATGAGATTATCATTAGGAGGTTTAAAATAAACAAAAGGAAGTACTTTTTCAAAAAAGGCCTAATTCAGTTGTGGAACTCTTTGTGAATGTCAAAAGTATAAGCGGATTCAAAGGCAGATTGAAGATCCATCAAAAGCTATTAAGCATAGTGAAGTGATTACAACATACAGCGCACAAAGTCTCTGAAATGCAAATTACTAAGAGTAGCAAGGGTACAAGTTAAAGTATCATTCTGTATTTGCCCTGTTTCTTTGACTTCTTCTACAAGCGTGCTTTATTTATTCTTGGCAGAAATGGGATATTGGAGTAAATGCACTTCTGAGCTGCTCCTGCACAGCTGTTCTCTGTGTAGTGCATAACTCAGCTCTCACTTATGCCAACAAGGTAATTTCATGACTTTAATGGCAGCTGAATTAGACCATCTGAGAGAATGAGCTTCCCAATATGATGCTAAGGATATGAAAGCTAAAACTGTTAGATTGGTGTAATGCAAATTCAAAGGAAATGACAAAGGTGCCCAAACCACAGAGTGCCTGCAATGTAGTTGCAAAGCAAAACCACTGTAGGGATTTATTTTAAAACTTTATGCAAAATCTATAGGTTTATGATTTATCTGTTCTTGAATTTAAGTGATTGATCAGCTGTCTGCTTTTAGTGATAGCTGGTCTGGCTGCATAACTGTTCATGTGAGTTTATAAACTTCATGGTCAATTCGAGGTTAATCTATAGTTTTATGAAATTAGGATGATAATAGATATGGCCAAACTACAAATATGTCACTTCCTTTTCCCGAATTATTTGCTTTCCTGAGACACCTGTTAGTAAGTGCATAATTAAATCAATACTATTTAATTTTCTTTTTTTTTTTTTTTTTTTACAAGCCTTGAGTTTGCAGACAGACTATATTCTTAGAAAAAGAAAGAAAATAAAAACAGACAATAACAGCTTTAGTCCTACTACCGTGACTAAGTTTGTTACCCAAGGCAAGCTAAATACCAGTGGTATATTGGAATGGATATACATCATATTAATTGACAAAACTTATTTATTTGCATGACCAATAATTTTAATTTCAGGGAAATTATGCTTTTGCATGTGAAAGCATGTTCTCAAGGCATCTTGAGTCCAAGCACTGTTACACTGTGCCTGTACCTAAGAGTCACTGTATGCTACCTGGGGAGAGGGATGAATTCCTTCAACTGCAGTGCCCTAAAAACTTGAAGAGTAATTCAGATACCTAGACATAGGCCTTTAATGCCTGTTGAGATGCTCTATGATAACTCAAGTATGTGTATAGAGCTAACAGACATGATATAGGACTGACAGAGGACTCTCACCATTCAGAGCTGTGACACTCTGGGGCACCTCAATATGTATTAGGACATATATTTAGGTAATTGATCTATTCCCTAGGTTTCAAGTTTAAGCAGGCTATGGAGAGTCTCTCAATGGAGAGAAACAGGTACCTCCTAAAGACAGTTCATCTCAACCTGTGATATCATTTTGAGATAGGTAGCACCTGTCACTTCTGGGAAGTTGCCTTTTTCTGTAAAGGCAGGTGTTAATGGTCAACCAACTAACTCAGGCTTTACTCCTAGTTCTTCTTCAGTCACTGTCAAGTGAGATGAATCCCACTCAGTTATTCTACTAGGAGATTGTTAAACTATTGCAACACAAATATTAATAATGCATAGTGGTTTTGTTCCCCAGAGTTCAGAATAAGCTCTAAGGACGTAATCTTAAACATTTCTCTTTCTTGATGAGAGAACGGAGTAAGGGAAGTGATTTAACCCAGTTAACTGGCAGGCTATCAGCAAAGCTAGCAATGCAGCCCTTGCTTGTAGATAGCTAAATATAGTATATAAAAGCTACTTTATCCTAATAAAGAATTGTTAATAACCTGTCTGGAAACAAAGATGGAACTAATTAGATTTGTTACATGTTTCATGGAGAGTCAAATATTAAATATAACTAATATAGGTGAACAAATTAATATGGTAAGAACATTAAGCTTCTCAAGAATGTTTATTGATAGACTAATGTAGGAAGTTCAATGGGAAATAAGAGCAGTAGGTTTTACCTTTAGTGTCTGGTCTTACTGGGGGGGGTGGGAATATGTATCACCTCAACCAAATATTACAATGAAGAGAGAGGAAATTCATTACTATCAGAGGGGAATATATTAACTTTACTGCAGTCTTCCACTACTCGGTAGAATAACTCTCCAGGGAAGTATTTCATGGCTTCTGCACACTGGGAACACCTTGATGGCCTAGGTATAAAGAAAACAGCTTTTTTAAAAACAAAGTTACATCCTGTTGAAAGGAAGGCTGAGAGCATGATAGGTTCTAAGTGAGAAGAGTATTTCCACCTTTCTCTGGGTAATAAAAATATATTATTCACTTTTACATCGATTAATGGTTTCTTTGTCTTTGACTTTTATAGTTTATTATATAGTAAGAATGCTGTTTTTTTAAAAAAAAAATTCTTTTTAGAATTAAAGAGAAGGATATGTGGGAAAATGTCATTTTTTAAACAGTGGATACACATACAAAATCATACAATGTCTGTTAGAGAAAAAAATTACTTACTATGCATAGAGGTCTCAATGTGAATATGCATGGAGGTGATATGTACATGACAAAAGTGTTAATACTTCCATCTGAAGTTCCACGAAGTGCCAATATGATGTGTAAAAGCAGTATGTGCCATATTTTTGTCAATTGGGGTTCACTAAATATAAGCTTTGAATATATTTATATGTCGCTCAACATGAGTCTGTATGTGAAAAAGAAAGGAAAGGAAAGAAAAGAAAAGAAAAGAAAAGAAAAAAGAAAAGAAAAGAAAAGAAAAGAAAAGAAAAGAAAAGAAAAGAAAAGAAAAGAAGAAAAGAAAAAGAATTTGAAAGAAATCCTTTTTATAAATATTATCGTTTTGAACAAAAAGTTCAATTAACACAAAATATTTTAGACACAAAATTTTGAAAAACTGTTTCAGAAACCAAGCTATGTCTTATTTTCCCTAAACTTAATTAAAAACAAAACCAACAACAATTTCTTTAGTTCTAAAAGCTGAGTTCGAATATGACCTGAATCTCTTTGAATTTAAAACTTGAAGGCTAGAATCACTCGAGGATTCTCAGCAGGCTGGGGAAATTTGGACAGCAAAAGTGTTGGCTCTCCTTCTTGAATTCTTGAGTTTCCCAGCTGTTGAGCTCTTCTGGATCCTTCTGTCCTTCTTGGCAAATTTTTATCATCTAGATGCCTCCCTGGGCTATAGGTCAGACATAGTCTCTTATGCATTTGCTCTGGAGTCTCACTGAGATGATGATGCAATATCTTTATATTTTTTAAATAACTAATGTTTGAACATGTGCATCCGTATAAATAAACAGTTCCCCAACTCAGTTTTTCTGCAACTCCAGAAACTCATACTGCTTCACACCAATAATGGTCTTTGCCAGCTCTAAATACAGAATGGAGCTCCTCTGCTGTTCTGATGCATCAATATATAAGTACTCAATTGGCAGCTGGATTAGTGCACAGCATGCATTTTCTTCTTTGTGAGTATTTTTTTTTTTTTTAAATTCAAGGGTAAATGTCAAAACAATGCTGTAAAACCAATTAAGGAGAAAGAAAACAAGATTAGAGGTGCTACTTGAATTATTTATTGTTGTTCACTGTTGCCAAGTCTTTAAATAAGTACTTAATAGACCTTACTGTAACTCTCTGAGCAATACAGTAATTTATTTAATGCACAGTTCAGCAGTTTCTTAACGTTAAACTAAAATAGTCCATATAGTATGTTGTGAGCTTTTTTGAAGCCTCCTAAATTTGGATTGTTCACCTTTTATGAAAATCTTCATGCTAGCTAAATTTATTAATTTCATTCAATAATCTGATATACTAAACAGATATTGATTCCTGTGGAAGGGAATACCAAGATTTATTGACCAGAAAGATTAATTCTGACCAATTTAAAACCAAGGTCAATATTTATCTTGAGGGGAAATAAATCCTGATATTCAGAAAAACAATAGGTTGCTATGTAGATACTATTATTTATAGTCTCAGTGTTTTAATCAGAAATATCTGGAAAGCGCTTCTTCATGTATTTGAATTTCAGGTGCATGACCTTTTTCATTGATATTAATATGATAAAGTGGGAAAAACATTCGTAGGACTGGGGAAAACCATATTTCCTAACCCATCTCCACCAGCCCTTTGAGAGAGTATATTGAATAGTCAGGAAGCATTTACTTTTAAGAATGAACAGATTGGTCAACATAGCCACAGATTTACTGATTTGTGGTCTGGTAAAACCAGGAACCTTGTAATGTACACACAGTTCAGGAGTGTTCAGCAAAGTCGTGTGAATATTCCCAACCATATTCGGAACCATGTGGAGGGTGAAGGGGGTGGCACAGAGGGGTTTGGATAAGACTGGGGCACACATCTCGTTGTGGGACCCAGAGGCAGACCAGTCCCATACACAGCACCGCCAGCTTGTCCCAGCTAAGCCAGGAACTGCACCCTGTTCTCCTGCAATATAATCTGTTTCTTATCCATAAAACCATACTGCCCTTTGTGAACTATTGAATTACATAGGACCTGTGTCTAAGGCACAAAGCAGGAATCCAAACATTACATATTATAAACTTAAATTATTTCTCTACATCACACAGAAGATAAATTCATCAGGGCATTACCCTCCACCCTGCCATGGAGATTGGTCTAGTGAAATGGAGAATGAAAATTAGTGATACCCTTGAGGTGCTTAGATTGTACAGTAGGTTGCTCTTCACACAGCCAACAGAAGGAGGGTTTCCAATGGTGAAGGGGAAGAAGTTCTGGTTTGAGGGAAGTTTATTTTTGATACCATTATCTGACTATTTGAGCTGTAGGTGTCTTACTGTCTAAACATTTGGGCTGAGTTCCAAATCTTTATCTATACATGCACTTGCTTGAAAAATAGTGTCAGACACTCATTAGCAGTAACCTACAACTTTTGAAATTGGCACCATTTACCTACAGGAAATTGTCTTTTTGAAATAGTACTTTGTACTAAACCATTCTGAGATAATTGTTCCAATTAAAAAATACACGGGGCATTGCTGTGCACCTCAGGATTGAAACTTTATTGTGCTATGAAAGAAGTCAATGGGAGTTCAAAGTATTCAGCCACCTGCAGAACTGATGATACAGAGCCAAAAATTTGTAATTCATGCTGGAAAAAGAAACTATTCTACATGCAGATACAGTGTTGAAAAGGATGGGATTTTTAGCTTTGCTCCTTCTCCTCCTCCATCCCAGCCGCCCCACTCCCGGCTTCCAAAAAAAAAAGAGAAAATGAAACGATGAATTTCTTATGTCTTTGAGTATTGCTGAGCTCTACATAAATAGAAATATGCTC
>NW_010311165.1:22279-37407 GCF_000700745.2 Antrostomus carolinensis
CCCTTTTATAGATCAGTTGGAGAGGATTTGGGGAACAAAAATAGCACCCAGAGATTATCACAGAAAGAAAAAAATCGAAGAAGAAAACATGACATTAAAAAAACTTGCTTCTAAATTTAGAAGCCCACTAAAGTGGAGCTAACCATTTTTTCTCCCTGGAGCTGCTCTATATATTAGACTGATATTGAGAAGTCATGAATTGCTATGCTTCCAAGCACAGTTCACAGTTTGGATTATTCTACTTTAATATATTTTGTGTCCTGTCCAAGCTATCACTGGTGTCTTAAAAGAAAGTCTTCCAATCCTTACTACATAGAAATAAATAATGTGGGACAACAGCATTAAGCAATATAATCATAAAATTACCTGTTATTAAAAACAGAGCACAATTTTTTAGAGGAAATATATTACTCAGCTGTAAAATAATATGTTTGCCATTCACTCTAATGTTTCAACATTATGATTCAATCTTCTAAAAAGCTGACATGGAAAATAACAGCATAATAAACCAATTCATCATAATGTGTAAAAGAAACTACTGGAATAAATTGTAATAACCTTTCAAAAACTAGCAGCTTTTAAAAGTATTAATTTCTACTCCAGATAATTGGAAAAGACACCTGAGCGGCCAGGCAATATTTTTTATGGGATTGTCCTGTCAGGGACTCAGATTGTCTTCAGAGTCAGGAGCGATCATTTAGCACTAAGTGACAGTGAATCTTACAAATGGGTCTTCCTGGATGCTGTTTGCCGTAAATTACCAAACTGAACTCTCCTTCAAGGTCAACCATAAAAAAGGCAGGTATCAAATGGCCTTCACATACACCCAAAGTAATCTTGAGGTCTAACATAAGCAGGCGCTGGTTGTGTTAGATCCCTTAAAATTGACTTAATAGATTGACAACATAAATTCTTATCAAACTTTGAAGATATTCTTGGGAACTAAATAGCTGAAGAATGTAATTGAAAGTTGTAGTTCACAGGAAGAAGGGCTAACACAAATTGCTCCCCATTATGTGGCAATATGTGCAACGATAGTAAATTAATAGCATTAGAATTTAAGATATCAACACGTTTCAAGGCACACATGCAAAGAAACTTCCTAAAGAAAATCTGTCAACTCATTATACCTTTTTCCTCTCAGAAAAACTCTTGGCATTTTTTTCTCCAAATGAATATCAAGGCCACCTGTGTTTGCATAAGAATCATTAGTTCCACTTTTTCTGCTTTGAAATCTTTGTTCTGGATTAATGAAAGTTTAGACAGTGTTGTTTATAAAAGCAGCCAGCAGTGGTATAAACCTGTGCTACAAAAGTGATTTTAGTACCTTTTTTCTATGAGAGACAAGAAAGACTTATAAACAATCTGAACCCTGAAGTCTGAAAATGGCAGAAAGTTCTTTATTGCCGTTCCTTTTTATCCAGTATGGAAGCTGTGTTCCAAGAGTAACCAGTGTTAGTTCACATTTAAAAAAAAAAAGAAGAAAAAAGCTAGGTAAGTTTTGTGACCTGGCCTGTTTGTGGCATTCACATTTAAGCAGAGATCCATGTCACTTCCCATTGGAAAGTCTGGTAATGGACTGATGGTGTGTTATGGAGTGCAGTCCTAAATGCTGCTCACTCGAGCTTCCGTTGCCATAAAGGCAGAGGAAAAATAATGCTCAATATGGTGTATGTTTGCAATTGAAGGGAAAGTAGGAGAGTATGAGGAGGTTGAATGAATGGCACAACATGGCCATCACCTGCTGCAGGGACACTAGTGAGCCCACAGGACCATGGTACCCAAGGGAGTGCTGAGGATGCTCCAAGCTTTGATGTGTTTTGGTTCAGGTCACGGGCGGGGATGTCACAATCCCATTGTAACCACTCCTGGTCCCTTCCCACTCCACTGAATTGTATCCTCATGCTAATGTGCTTCTAAACAATTCTGTAGTGAAGTATTGGCATGCAGCAGCCTATTGGAAATCTTTAAGGAGCTGCTGCAGTGCATAGAGCAAAGCCTCAGCTAATGCAAAGTGCTGACGTGTTTTTCAGAAGCCTCTCAAAATGACAGATTTCTCTTTGCATATGTTATACTGTTTAGCCTTAAAGCAGCAACAGATTTTATGTTAAAAATAAATCAAAACAGAAGTTTGGGGATTTATAGAGTGAACTCCAGCTTAACTACACCATCTCAGCCAAACATCCCCAACAGCATCCCTGTCATACCTGTGTAGTACAATGCATAGTATGAAAACAGGGCTTTTTTTAACTAAACTTTTGACGGTTTTACAATAGTTCTGTAAGAGCCCATGAAAGGACAGAAACTTTACTGGACAAAGCAAAAGGCTTTTGAATTCCTGTGGTTGCACATATGAATAAAATTACTTAAAAAGTTTCATACCGTGTGTGTACCTTTCTTTGCTCTGCAGTGCTGCTTTCCTCCTTCCTTTCCTCCATGGTGAGCCAGTCCTTCTTGTGCTATGATAATACTTCTGTGTCTGCAATGACCTCTAGAACTGAATAACTATTTCATATAATTGCAAAGCTACCCCACTATTTCCCACTAGCTTCACCTCAATCCTGAGAAATGAAACAAAGAGAGATTTTCCTCACAGCCGCTCTTCAGTGTGCTCAGATGTCTGAGCCACAGCCAAAACTAGGTCAAACAGCCTGTTTCCACATCACATACTGACCCCTTAACAATTTTGCTCTGTGATATGCCTAGTAGGTCTCAGCACAGACATGTACAAGAAATAAGAGGAATAAAATCCTCTCCAACACTTTATCTAATTTCAAAATAAATTGGTGACATAGTTTGAAGTTCAGACTAAAGATGTGCTAATTATACAGGGAAAAATCTAATTAAGTGAATCAGGAAACCCATAGCAACTATTGTCACATTCATATATGACAGAAGCATCAATCTGGCAGTCACTGGAGCATACGCTCAATAACTGCCTGAACTCAGATCCTTTTTCATCGAGACCTGCAAAGTCAAAATGAGATACCAGCTATGACAACAGCTCAGCTTCACAGACCATATTGCATGAAGGAGCACTTTCTTGTCTCATCTTTTCTTTGATCTATAAAATAAATAAATATATAAGAAATCTCCCAAACAAAATACACTTAACATATTTGTATGTTGAAAGTGTTGAAATGTTATGAAAATGACATTCCCTGCTAGTGAAAGGAGCTGAGGCTGCAATATAATATATCTTTTTCTTTCTGCAGCACTGAATATATTCCACTGAAAAACCACAGAATTCCTGCTTAGAAGAAAATGGGAGAATAAAACAGAAAGTGAGAAAGTGCCAGAAAGACAAAATCCCGTGTCTGTAGGCGAGATGAAATTGCACCACTGATAAAAATTACCACTTCTGCTGGAATTCAGCTCTTCCAGCACTCATTACACTGACTACAGGAAGAAGTTATAATGCTACGGTCATTTTGAAGGCCCTTCCCTCTCCAAACATATCCCTAAAAATAGGAAGAAAAATGCTGGTCTCAAGAAGCAGGGAAAGATATACAACTTGTAATACTGTAAAGGTGTAGGACCTATTTAAATAGGTGTGGTCTTCCCAAAGCTTTTACATTGAAAAAGTTCATCCAAACAATCTCAGTCATAATTAGCTTTGCTGGTTAAAGACCAGAGGAAGTTTTTAGGGAGACTAAGATTTATTTTTTTTTTTAAAACCAGTTGATAGCTAGAAGGAATAGACCGCTTTAAGGCATAAAAGAAAGTCAATACACTTAATAGTATGAAAAGAAAGATATAGGGCAACACAGCATTTGGGAGAAACAAAAACTCCCTGCCAGGCTGATGTATGTGTTGTTTGTATCCATGAATTAGTGAGCTCAGGCTTAATATATATGTAAAGAAGGGACTAGCAATGAAGCAGTAAATTCTCAGCATTGTTTGACCAAAGAACTAACAAAAATACCAGAACACTGTAACACCCAGAGGGGAAAAAGAGAGATATGAAATAAAGGTTGGTCTGTGGCAAGGAGCAAACAAGGTGCCGGGTAGGTAGCTGAAGATTGGGCAGAATTTTGCAAGTAGAAGCAATGAAAGGTGACACTGGCTAGACAAGATTTTTCAGGACTGGTATAATGGTAATAGGAAAAGTTTACTACACAAGGACATGAACTGTATTAAGCTTTAACTGAGCAGCCACATCCTTCCATGGGAAATGGTGTGCATGATCCGCATCTCCCAGTTAGGAAAATTGCACTTATTCTTATTCTGCAAAAGACTCACCTGCACTTTCCAGGAAGAAACTGAAGTGAGATACCCTGCTTACCCATGTGTGAGGCTTAAGGACAATCGGATAAAAAACACCACAGGAAAGAAATTAATTTATAAATCAATTTATGAGCATGTCTAGGTCATAAATTCATTAAACAGGTAATGTCAGAGATGGTTTTCTGCATTCCATTTCCACTAAGACATAGTAAGCAAAACAGCACAATAAAAGGGCACAAATATATATTTCATAGATTAGGGTAGTTTTCTGGATATTGTATTATACAAAATACTATCACAGACTTGGTAGATTCAGTAGTACTTGCTACACTTTAAATCCCTCATGTATTACCCACTCAGTTAAATTTGTAACTTAAAAAGCATTAGGTGCACTTATTTATAAATGGTCTTACAGAATAATGAAGCAGAGAGTACAGAACTGAAACTGTCTTGCTATTCTCTATTTAGACAGATTTTCTTTCATCTCTATATGATACAGAATCTTACTGCAAAGTATAGCTTACAAAATTTGTCCCATAATTAACTGCTACCCATTTTTTTGGTATCTTGGATAAGGCTACTGAGTGACCCCTCAGAAAAAAAAAAGAATACAAGGTATTGTTTAATTGATAATTACATTTAATACCTGACAAAATATAACATAGTCACTCATGTTATTACTTAATGTAGATTCAGTCCAAGAAGCATTTCCAAAGAAAGCAAACAAAGCCAATGCTTGCAATCAAGTGACTGGAGAATTGTGTAAGAATGTGTTGCTAATCCATGTACCATGCTCCAGAGGAAGAAGTCAAACAAATGTAAATGCATTACCATAGTGTGATAAAAAAATAGGAGATAGCAATTCCACATGAATTCATTTAAGTACAGGCATGAGAGTCTTAGTGCATGAAAGGGAAAGGGTCATTTACATATTACTACTTCTGAGGGACATCAGGTCTTAAAAAGCTGTTGCAAGGAGCACTTAGTCAGTATATAAAAAGGAGGAAAGACACTGAGAAGCCTTTTAAGTCAATCAGAAAGAAAAATATTTGTAGCAGTATCAGCAAAGTCACCAAGAATAATTTTGCACTAGTAGAAATCCAAGATTGCAATGGCAAACCAGAAATATTGTGGCAATTGCTAGTACTGGATGCAGGTTTTCTCTAGGAGAGCTGACAGTATGCTACAATCTTCTAAACTATGAGTTAATTTAGAAATAAACATTCTGCATGTGTCAAACTAGTGGATAAAAGCACTAAGTTGTTTTTTAACTAAGGACATACTAGTTTACGTGTGCTACGAGAAACAAAGATTGCTGATTTGCCAAAAGAAATCCTTTTTTTGCCACAGTAATGGGAATATCTGTAAGGAACAAACACATCTATATAACCTAATTTTAGAGGTGAAAGATATGGTACCACTAGAATCACTAGAAGTAGATGTATTATTTCCGTCCTTTCCTTTTCATTATTTTGGCTTGGTTTGCAAGAAAAAAAACCCCAAAATTCATTTGTAAGAATTGTCGATCACAGAATCCCCTGGCTTGATCACTTTGTCACTTCTACATAGCAAAATATATCAACAGTTTGTTTGCTTTTTATATTACCTATGAACAAACCCCTTTGGATTGTATTGGGTTGTCACAATTATTCTGTGGATCCCAGGTTCTGAGAAGCATGAAACCCTCTTATAATAATTTTTAGGGCAAACGATGAATTTACTGTAGAAGCCCAAGGGCACAGAGCAGCTACCACTCAGTACCTGAGACTGGTCTCAGGAGGCACTTCCCATTATGATCTAGAGGACAACAACTCCTGTTATTTACAATCAAATAAGTAAATAAATTAATATTAGTGAAATGTTTGCTATAAAACAACGTCTGTAACAAACTAGAAAGAAAAAAAACCCACAAAATCCTTCCCCAATTAAATTAAAGAAAAGTCATCCTTGCTGTATGGGCTGGTACCCAACATCCCAAAGGATGACACGATCATGTAGTTTATTAATTATACTCCACTACTTGATTTCAGGGTAGGTTCTTCATCAACAAACACAAGAGTTATCATTCCAGTCATCAACTGGGGAAAAGTTTGTGTCTAAGCAGGTGAACCATTTCCCGCCTACAGTGGTTAAAATGACACACTGTTTTCTTCAAGGTAACAAACGCATTATTCAATATAGAAAGGACATCTCTATAGGCAAGAGTACTTACTGAAGACTTAACATCTAATCCCTTGTAAAACAGCTGGTTTTTGTAATGCTATATGCAACATGTTAAATTCATTCAGCTTTTAAGATATTTATTTGTGGGTTTTTTCCAATGTTGACCCTTGTAGGAAGACATGACTATCAGTTTCAAACACTCATATCCATGATATTGGAATATATGCAACAGCTGTTCTTTCAAAGGAATTGAAAGGTCATTGGAAGACTGGAAGCAACGATCCGCTCTAGTAATGCTTGTTTGCTGCTAATCCAGACAGGGAGAGACAGGGGAAAAGTGAGAGACAACATGTCTGGATGCCTAGTAAGTGTCAGTAGAAGGTATTGCTGTGGGTCTTAGGAGGAATACATCCAGCTGTATACTTACAGCAGCACTTATTTTCTTAGATTTTAAGGATTTAAGTATTTAAATATCTAAGTCCTCCCTTTAAAGGTGTCATGACACATATGCTCTGCTTAGCTGTGTTGTGTGAGGCATCTTCTGTTCTTGTTGCACTGAGATGTTGCACCATGCCCAAACTCTCACACATGTGGTGGAAGTGGCAGCACCGTCCTTTCCCTCCAAGGAGGGCCCACATTTCTGGGCATAACATCTTTAAATTTTCATAGATTGCCTCAGAGACTGTGATGTGTGGTCTCTCATTTCAAACATTATTTTCCAGGATGTGAAGAGAGGCTAGTTGTTGTGCTTCAGTGGTTCTCATTGAAAAATAACAACATTTTAAACCAGAAGGTGCCATATGACAGGCCTGACAAGTTTTAGCCAAGGTGCAAACACATCAACTCTAGAGGTACTCCCAAGGCACACAGTAACTCAGCACAAGAGATCAGAAATTTATATAAAGGGCCACTGGAAGCAATAATTTGGGTACTCTGTGGGCCAACATGAGCCGCCAGAGCAGCACAGGGCTGCAGAGGTGCATCCTTGCAGCACCAACCACTCCCACACCAGAAAACTCTTCAGAACTTCATACTGAAAAATTCATCACATCCCAACCAGGAAAATTTTTGTTTTTCTTCTCTTGAGAAGGAGAGACTGAGATTCAATTGGGTTTGAGGAAAAATTGTCTTTTGAACTGTCCTTTGGTTCAGGCGTGGCATTACTATTACAAGTATGTTATTAATAAATGTGCAATCAATTTAAACCAGCTGCTGGTCAAAGGACTTGTTTTAGACACCACTCTTAGAGGTTTAGACACCACTCTTAGATCATAAGAAAATGTTCAGAATTTTCTTGTCCCTGAGGAAACAGGCTGGATTCAATCAACACCTTTTTGCTCTGTTGCAATGAACACCTGAAAACTGAAACTTGTTTTCTGTTGCTGGTTAGCCAACATGTAAACAGGCTGCTAATATACAGACTTGTTTCTGGTAATACCCATAATGGTCTGGACACTGTCTAAACAGTAGAAGACACCTGACTTGCTTTATGCAGCACTCAAGAAGGTGCTGAGAAAGCAGGAGACAAGTGCCTTGAACACAGCAGTGAGGTGCTCTGGCAGACATCTGCTACATCTTTCACATATGATGCCTTGACCCATATTTTGTAAAGATTCTGTACAGTGTAGCCTTAGATATAGGCAGCTGAAGTGCACTGTGGGAATTTATTAGACCACTGCTGTACAGTTATTCCCTAAAATCTCCCTGTGATAAACTGGTAAGTATGTGATCTACACGTGGAGATAATTTTGTTTAGCAGAGGGCTGACAAAAAATAGCAAGGAGGTATTAAATGAAGAAATATAATTATATAGTGCAAACAATGAGAGCAATCCTGGGTTTCTTTCATTTCTCTGCAAGGATTGAAAGAAGGAATAATAAGATAAGCATTTTCAGGTGTTGAATTTGAATGGAACAATGCAGACATCGCACTGGCCGGTGATAGGTAAGTTATAGCATCCTAAAAGGGAAACAACTGGGAAGGGAACAGTAGTTCCAACCATAAAAGTAGAAAGCAGATGATAATGGATTTCTAATTAAGGCTTAAACCAACTTCCTTAAATAGTCTAAAGTTTACACATGTAAGCTGTTTCTTAATTTTCCCTAAGGGAAACATATAAATGCTTTGAGTTAAAATCTGAATCAACTGCAATGAAAATAAAACAAGATTATTTATTTATTTATTTATTTTCAATTTTGCAAGGAGGACCTTTTTGTCATATACTGTTCCTAACAGCATGGGTACTTCTCACATAATCTAAAAAAAAAAAAAAGGTTAAGTAATTGACATTGTCATTGAGCTGAACACATTAGATCAATATTAGCTTGAGAACTCCCATAACTCTTGCAGTTTCAAGGTTTAAATGATATTGCTGAATATAAAGTGTATCAATTGTAAATGATTTGAGTATTAATTCCTCATTATTGCAGAAAGGATGAATAACTTAATTGAACCTTCACCTGAATTTCTTCGGCATTGAAAATTTATCTTGATTTTATTTTACTTTTCTCTAAAAGTCCAGGTAAAGATCGTACAAGCAAGTTGAATGTTCAAATTTAGATGTTGTTTACTTATATAGTTTATAGAGATAAGAATGCCTATTTTGTGATGTGAAATAATAAGGAATTTTATATATTCCAGTTTGAGCAGTTGGTATCATTGCTACTAATAATCTTCACAGAAGATGATATGCTATTTAAAAAAGATCAACAAAATACATAAATCAGCACATATGAAGCAAAAAGGGGAAAAAACCCCTGGTGCTAGCATATTTCCTTCTGAAGATCTGCAACAAATTAGAAAAAATTCCAAAGAAAGAGTTATCTTTTACTAGATGTCATTTTTATGAAGTTGTTTTAGCTTTTTAGTGCAGGAAAGGAATCATTACAAATAGGATACAAGTAACCTACAGATGATAAATCTCTTCCTAGCTGTTTCTTTGTATTTGGCTCTTTGGGCTTTATATTTAATAAATACAGACATTTTAAATATGTTTACTTATATTTAATTTTGAAATAATTACTACAAAAATATGTAAGCCTTGATGCTATTGCTCCAACAATTTCCCATTCATTATTTATGAAGCAGCATATAAAGCGTATTAAAGCTTTGATCATCAGAAGGCCTAGATATAATCTGGCCTCTTTGTTGTTTTTGGCTGGTGATTGTCTACAGTAATCTGTTTATATTTGACACTATCACAGTGCTCTAAGATACTAATATACAACAATATTAGACAACTACAATGACTGTGGGATGGAAATTTCCATTTGCTCCAGAAAATATTAATCAACTCTGCAATGACAAAATACGTAATCACTGTAATTAGGTTGTTCAATATACAATGAATTTTGACTCATTATTCTTAGTGGGATTTTCTCCAGTTCCCCCTACTCTAACTCAAATGTATTTCTTTTTTGCTGTCTGCAGTGGTCTTTGTTATTTCAGTGATTCTATGAGATGCTTTGAAAATAACTGCTAGTCACTCAAACAACTAAGTATTCTAATATCAAAAGTTCACTAATTCGTAATACAATTACAACTCCTTCACTACTGTGAATTGAATATCCATATGGATTTGAAAATCTACATAGTTGGTAATTTCTTCACCAAAAGCGTTGTCAAGCACTGGAACAGGCTTCCCAGGGAAGTATTTAAGTCACCATCCCTGGAGGTATTTAAAAGACATATAGATGTGGTGCTTAGGGACATGGCTTAGTGATGGACTTGGCAGTGTTAGGTTTATGGTTGGACTTAATGATGTTAAAGGTTTTTTCCAATGAAAACGATTCTGTGATTCGGTAGTGTCATGGGTTTGGTGGATTAGAAGATGCTTATTCTGGTTGCTTCATATAGCATTCAGAGTTTTATCTAGAAGAACTTTCATTAATATTAATAAACTTTGGATTAGGAATTTTAGCCCGTTAGTTGACTATCAAGAATAGCATGAGGCTATCTGTACTGATTTAGTAATGTCTACACTTGGGAAATAAGGGGCAATGAGAGACTGAAATGGAGAATTTTCTGCTGAGGTTATTTGAAAAAAAATATTTCTCAAATGTCACAGTCTCAAGGTCATGGTATGGGCAGTGGCACAAGAAGGCAGGAAGAACAGAAATATAGCAGATCCAGGAGAAGCAAAGAGTGCCTAGAGGAGGGTAGGTGGCATGCCTGGGGCAATGGCAGCTCTTGGTTCTGCTAACTTCACCTGTTCCAGGGCTGGCTGACAGATTTTAAAAGGTGTAAAATTAAAAAAAAAAAAATAAAAAAAAAAATCCCCACCAAAAATCTGACAGAAAAACAACCTCCTTTGGATTAAAAGATCCAACAAACTCAGCTTAAATTTTAATTCTCTGCTTCATCTTCAGCACATTGAAATGTGGTTAACAGTAGCAAGTGTTCATACTAGATAAGGGAATTGTTGCTACTCATATAATTATGCTGTTTCTATAGCTGAGCCTGGCAGTGACACAGAGCAAGACATAGCATCACACTATTAGGACAGTTAGCGCCTTTGAAAAGAACCCATTTTCCAGTGATCAGAGATGCAGTTTCTATTACTACTTCTGTGGAAGCTCAAACATCAATGAAACAAACATTTTCCAGAATACAAGTTACTTTTAAATCCTTTTTTGCAATGCTGATGGTTTTAATGTGTTTTTATAAAACTCCAACAAAGAAGACAAGTGTGAAGATCAAGAAGAAGTGCATACAAATAGCGTCTTTAATCTGTATCTGTAATAGGAACTGAGCTTTCTCAGTACTGCAGAGATACATTTTTTTAATGACTCAAGCAAATCCTTTCCTAAATGTATTCATTAATTTGGGGTTCTTTTGCTTTTTCCTTACCTATCACAACATCTTCAGAAATCTCATTTTTCAGAGTAACACTCAAAAGTTGTGCACAGTAGGTCATCTAGGGTACTCAAGAAAGTTTTGTTGTTTCAAAACTTCCCCCCATACGAGAAAAAAACCACCGCTGTGGACTCATGAATGCCATCTGCTGGCATTTTCTAAACCTCTTACAGGCACAGGTTCTTGTTTCATGGCCTCTCCAGTGTTTCTCCCAGTGACACTAAGCACCCCCAGTACCTGCTAAGGCCAATGACCGTTATAGGTAGGTGTTCCTAAAAGCCCAGCTCCTGAGCCATCCGAATTTAATAGGCACTTTCAAAAAGATTTTGTTACCTGAATTTGTTTCTCTTTAAAACATGTTTTTTTTAATAACGCTGGTACACTTATTTCTTGCATTAGTGGGAAAAGTGTTTAAAAAATACTGGTTGTATTTACACATTTCTTCGTGAAAAATATTTTATTTCAGTGTGATTCAGTCTCATACACATACATCCATCTGTGTGGGTAAACAGTTTTCAGTATAAGGAACATGCACACTTGGTGCCAGTGTTTTATAAAATCTTGTGACAATAAAAAAAATGTTCAAAAAGGCATGTTGACATAATGGAGAATTACATTTGCAGACACTAACTGCTTTCAAGACTACATATTATGTCTTTTCAATCACTTTAATAATATGGCAGTTAATTACAATTTTAAATGTATGCACTTGCAGTTAAAAAACTTTTTTGTGAATATGTACAAAGGTACATGTCTATGCATGAATATGCAAATGCATGCATTTATATAAAAATAGATGTGGATATTTGCATGTCCATGTGTTTGCGTAAGGAAAGTAAACCAGCAATTTCTGAACAATTTTGAGCATCTCTAGAATCTTCTTGTATTTAAACATGCACACACATATATACACATGCACTCATATATCCCTCCCTGTGTTGGTAGGCTGAAAAGTAAGCAGCTGAGTTCTGTATAAAAGCAGGTAAGCTAAGCTGAACTACTTGCTGTTGTTTCACATATACCCAACCACTATTCTTCAGGAGAAGATTGAAACCTGCCTGATATTCTTTAGTAGTAACAGTGATCACTGGTACAGAAACTGTTAAGAGGCAGAAGCGGAAATTTAAGAGAAGCACTGCATAGCAAAGTTCCCTGTGGATGAGGAAAATGTATAGCGGTAAGATCAGCAATATAAATGGGCTCCTCCATCCTGACTGCACAAACTGTCTGCCGTGTCCTGGGAATGGGGATGAGGGCTTGTGTTCTCAGCTTCTATGCAACTATGCCAATCTTACATAAATCATTTGCCGTATATTAATTTCTGGCTTATCAGAAAAGTTATTAAAATAACAGGAATGCAGAAAGGCCTTGCTTCAGCCAACAACTGGAAGTGAGTTAGAGGCAGTAAAACATCTATATATCCTCTCCTACATCTCTTCATTGAACCATCTCTTCTTTGTGTCTGTTTTATGAACTCTTTGAAGGAGGAACTACGCTTATTTGCTTTTTTGCAAGGGGCTGATGAAGTTGCTAGTGCTAAGCAAGGAAAAAAAATGTAAACAAATATGCAAGGGTAATTCTCTGTAAAGAAAACTTTGCAACATTCAAAGCAATGCAAGGAGGTCTGAATCATGTTTCTTGCAGCGTAAGACATGGCTTCCCTGAGGCAGCCAGTCGCTCTACCTCTAAGCATGTCAGTCTGTGGAAATTCAAAGCCTAAATGACAGACATTCCAGTTTAGAAAACGTAATAGTGGTTAAGCAGAGTAAAAAATTATTCAAAAAATAATCTCTTAAAATGCTAGCATATGAGAAATAAACAATCAATAGATTCCATAATAAGCACTGAAGAAATAGGGCAAAAGCATAAATCTTCTAATCTTTGCCCTTCACTCTTCCTCCCACACTATTCCAACAATGAAATTCTTACTTTTTGGATTTGCTTGTTCTACTTAGGTTATCTATGAAATGGAAAAATAGCACACATTGAACTTACATTGGCTTTTGAAAATGACTATATTATATGGTTTAAGAATTGGTTTGATAATCTTATGAAAGTTTTCAAGGCACTAAACCATTGAAGTTAAGCCTCTTATTAAAACCATATTTAGAAAAATGTCACAGTGACACATTTCTGGGAAGCATAATTAAGAGAAAAGAGACTGACAGAGAAGACATTTTTCTTAACAGAGGAATAGGAGTAGTAACACAAAATAATTTTTCTGTTACTTATATAAATCATTTGGTGCAATTATAACTGTGTTCAAGGATGAATATTGGAATATTAGAATGATAACATTTAAAATAATTGCTTCTGTTCCTTTAATCTCCTAGTTTCATTGTTCTTTCATCTTCTGCTTAAATCCAAACGTCTGCATTTGAAAACTTTTAAAAACATTTCACCAGAAAAGCTCATGGAGACATATTATCTCACTTTCATTTCTGTCCTGAGGCTATCGTGTTTGACAGTGACAGAAAGTAGTTTCAAGGACAATATAATGACAGAAGATGGAATAAATTAAAGGAAAGTATAAACTACTTAGTTGCAGAAATAATTTGCTCTTGTTCTAAAACTGTAGTCTGGAATAAATATTTTAGAAAGGCAGGTAGTGATAGAACAAGGGGAAATGGCTTTAAACTGGAAAAGGGTAGGTTTAGATTAGATATTAGGAAGGTTCTTTACTGTGAGGGCGGTCAGACACTGGAACAGGTTGCCCAAGGAAGTTGTGGATGCCGCCTCCCTGGAAGTGTTGACGGCCAGGTTGGATGAGGCTTTGAGTAATGTGGTCTAGTGGAAGATGTCCCTGCTGATGGCAGGGGGGTTGGAACTAGATGATCTTTAAGGCCCTTTCCAACCCATGCCATACTATGATTCTATAATTCTAAAAAAATGCCTTTAAACCATGAACAGACTGTTCAAAAGTTGCTACTCTTCAGTTCACTGATAGCCATGTTTTGAAGGAACATTCCTAACATTATCCAATTACCACTTTCTCTGCAAACTATAAAATTTGAGTGAAAAGTTGATCACATAGATATTCTGAAAGTATTTAATCATAGCATCAACAATCTTGCTAATCAGGCATAAATCTGAGAGATTAGTTAAAATATAGTGGTTGTTTTCTCAGTGCTGAAATAGAGCAGATAATCCTCTACTTGCTACTTCTACAGGGGCTAAATCTGCTTCCACATGCTATGATGGAGGTGAGGACAACAGACTTTTGTCTTAATAGCTGTAGACCTTTTTGACACCTTTTTCCTCTCCCCTTCATATCACACACCACGACCTTCTTCTAAAGTTGTCCTTAAACTGAAGAATGCGCCGCTGAAGGATGCGCCGCTTCGTGATCACTGTGTCAACCAACATGCCTCCATGCTACGGCCAGGGCTCCTGCTACCTCTCTACTGGGCTGTGCCCTTGCTCTAAATATCCATGTTAATGACTTCCCTGTGAACCAAGAACCATCTGAAGGAGGGTTTAACCATCCACCTGGAAATCCTTTAGGTGTACTTTGGGTTCACAAAAGCAGAAGCTTCAGTACCTTGAGGTTTCAGATGCTGACAGAGACAGGCTGCAAGTCCTTCTAAGATAAGGTTAGATTATTGTTTTACCAGCTAAAGGTGGTACTTTGAGGATTTCCTGTTTGGCATGGCAACTGTGGCAGCACTGTAACAGGTGAGGACCTGCTTTGGTTAAGAATTTCAATGCTGGGCTCATAATACAGTCATGTGTGATCTAACATAGAATCATAGAATGGTCTGGGTTGGAAGGGACCTTAAAGATCATCTAGTTCCAACCCCCCTGCCACAAGCAGGGACCACTGCCACTAGACCGGGTTGATCACAGCCTCATCCAGCCTGGATTTGAATATTTCCACGAAGGAC
>NW_010311165.1:37728-53533 GCF_000700745.2 Antrostomus carolinensis
CTTGTGTTGGGGGCTCCAGAACTGGACACAGCACTCCAGGTGGGGCCTTAAGAGAGTGGAGTAGAGGGGGAGAATCACCTCCCTTGACCTGCTGGCCACGCTTCTCTTGATGCAGCCCAGGATACGGTTGGCCTTCTGGGCTGCAAGTGCATGTTGCTGGTTCATGTTGAGTTTCTCGTCCACCACCACTCCCAAGTCCTTCTCTTCAGAGCTGGTTTTAATCCAGTCATCACCTAGCCTTAATTTATGTTTGAGATTGCCCTGACCCAGGTGCAGGACCTTGCATTTGGCCTTGTTGAACTTCATGAGGTTAGCACAGGCCCACCTCTCAAGCCTGTCAAGGTCCCTCTGGATGGCATCCCCGTCCCTCCAGTGTGTCAACCGCACCACTCAGCTTGGTGTCGTCAGCAAGCTTGCTGAGGGTGCACTCAATCCCACTGTCCATGTCACTGACAAAGATGTTGAAGAGCACTGATCCCAATACCGACCCCTGGGGGATACCACTCGTCATCAGTTTCCACTCAGACTTTGAGCTGTTGACCACAACTCTTTGAGTGCAACCATGCATCCAATTCCTTATTCACTGAGTCATCCATCCATCAAACCCACAAGTTTACAGTTTAGAGACAAGGATGTCATATGGGACAGTGTCAAACACCTTGCACAAGTCCAAGTAGATTACATCAGTTCCTTTAGCCTTATCAACCAACGTTGTAACCACATCATAAAAGGCCATCAGATTGCTCATGTATGATGAAACTCAGAGACAGAGCTGTGCACCTGGGTAGCATATGAAGCAAGAGTTGCTTGAGTAAAACAGAGGAAACACCAAGCACAGGAGTGGGTGAAAAATCTCAGCCTCAGTCCAGGGTTAGGGACCTGGCTTGCATGATTAGTGGTACCTCTATGAGCCTGGGACTGAGAAAACAAAGCTAAGAAAAATTACTCGGAGTTAAAGAGATATGTATCAATAACCAATGTGCAACAATTAGGTCTGAACTTGTTAATAACTTTAAAAGGTGCTGCTTTATTTCAGACCTGAAGGTTGGATTTTCTAATTTTAGTGCTTTAAACAGTTGGTCTAAGACATGAAGCTTATGCTGACTGTGTTGTGGCTATAGCAAAATAAAACTAGAGGCTAGTGGTTAATGCACTCTCCTGTGTAGAGGAAATATTTAAATCCCCTAAGGCCAAAGTCCTGTGCAGAAACATAAAAAATGGATCAAGAACTTTAAAAATTGAAATAAAAAACAGTTACTGAAAAACTTTAAGAAGTGGTAAAATGAATGTCGATGTCTTTTTCTTATGAAAAATATTGGTGTGGAAGTCTTCATATCTGCTTTCAGAAATTCATTCCAAGTCCTTTATAGTTTCTAGCTGTAATGACTAGGCTGATTTAATTCAAGGTGTCTATTAACCTTTAGCTCTTTTGAAAGTCTCAACCAAAATTAATATTTAGCAGGGTAACAGCAAACTTGACTCTTTCTTACTTTTAAAACAAATGTAAATATTTATGGCCCAATATTCCAGAATTGATTAATGATGTCAGGTAGCTAAGTTTGAACACTTAAAAAACCCTGATATTAAATGCTGATTTAATAGTCAGTGTTTTCTTTCTATGCATATCAAATGGAGCACTCACAGTGTGAATTACTGACTGCTTTTGAAAATGGAAACCTATATGTCTTTCAGCTCTCTGATTAATATACATAAAGGCAGCAGTACACAATTCTTTTCAGAGTGGCTGTGCTTAAAATGCCTAGATTAAATAATTTTGAAGATATTATGAGGGAAAAAAAACCCAACACAAAACACAACAGAACCAAAGCAAAACAAAGTCTAGAATAGTGTTTTAGAAATAGTTATTAATTTCTTTATATGTTTAGATTTATTCTATTTGCAATAAAAGCACCAAGTAGAAAAGATAAAGGATAAAGAAACAAACTTCCGTGAAGACAAGTTTATTTTGGGGAAATATGACATAACTTTTAACTCCTTTATGATTATTCTGTCTCTGTAATTATTACATAAATTAATTCTGTTTTCTTTCATACTGCGTTCCCACAATGCCTTGCTGTTTCCTTAAGTTCCATACTTTTTCTATTTTTCTTAATACTTCCTCAGTAACAGCTCACTAAAAGGCTTTTAAATAACTTATGCAAGCTTTTTTTTTTTTCCGTTTTTTTTTTTAAATTAATCATCTATAAAACTGCATATTCTCTAGATACTGTGAGATGAGGATTGCCTCCATTTTGCATAAATTGCTTTTTTGTTATTATTACAAGGCTTATAGGCTCAGCTCCTTGTTAACATGGCTCACAATAAAACTGGGTTTGTTCAGGTCACACTAGAGACTAATACTTGCCCAAAGATATTTCTGTGCTTATTGCCTTTTATCCCTGAGAAATCCTCCTTACTGAGCAATAACATTGTTAAATTTGCATCCAGTTCACCTGGTTTTACAATCAAGAGGTATTTCTAATGTACTTCCTTCTCTTGGTTTCACATGGGCCATAACTTTCGTTTTCTAATTTCTTTTGGCTGACTGACAGCTCAGCAGTGGAGGAAAAAAAGGAAGCTTTTCTCCATCTATCCATCCATCCATCCATCCATTCATCCATCCATCCATCCACCTACTCTTCTTTTCTTTCTTCTATCCATATGATGAACTATCGATCACCTTCATGCTTTTTTCCTTTTAAGTCCTGCTGTAAATTTTATTATGAGTATCCTTCTTGAGTATCGAAACGCTGAAATGAAGCCACTGGCAGGGGTAATGCTAGGTTGGACCCTGCTTGGGCTGGACCTGCCTCCCCAGTGGCTTGGTGGAGGGTGGCAGCAGGACCCAAGAGGCTGACGTTTCCTTCCTAAAGCTTGAAGTTTCTCTGGGGCTTGCCCACCACCATTGGAAGAAAAAAACACAGAATGTCACCTGAAATAAAGAAGGACGTTTCTCCACCTGTGACTGCATATGAAAGCATGTTTTTTAATTTGTTTTTCTGTTTCTACTGAAACAAAAGGGGCTGCAATTCTTATAGAAATCAGGTCTTTTGGTTTTGCTGACTTGTTATTCTGTTTTCTAATTAGTATCCTGGTTTAAACAACTGTCCTTCAATTCTGGAACAATTCCATTACTGTGACAATTCAGTCATGCTTAATACCGAGTGTATGCTTTTCTCCAACTTTCCCCTTATTTAAAAAATGCAATATATAAAAAAATATAAATTCCTAATTTTAATATGCATAAGACTAAAATTCTCATCTCTCACTCTCCTCAATACATGGGGAAAGCTCTAATCTCTTTCTAAACCAATATGTACTACAAGAAGAAAGTACAGTCAAGTGAGAAAAAAAAATCTCATTTCTCAAATAAGTAAGATATGTATATTCATATATTCACAAAGAAATTCAGCAATGTTTTTAAAATGAGAGAGTTCTGGAGATTTTCCAGCTTTCTTCTGGCACTATCAGTAGGGGATATTTCGAACTGCTGTTTCTTCACCACAAATGCAGAATCACTACTAAGCAGCATCCTGAAAAATAATTGAGCCAATGGGTCTTGGTTCATTGTATGATGATCAGATCATAGGAACGTAAACAATTGTTACATCTAGTGATGATGTAAGGCAAATTTCCAGAAAATAAATCAACCGTGCATTTTACTACATTATCAGCTTCACTAGTATCAAGAAAAAATGTCTTGTTGACTAGAATCAAGACATGAAATATAACTTGTTAGTAACCAGATCAATTCCCTAATCAACAATACTTTGAGTTGGCAGAATAATGTTACCTAATGCAGAAAATAGGGCACACAGAGAAAGGCACTCTGTAATATTAGGAAAGGAGGCATTCTGTGAGGCATTCTATGCTTGATTGGAGAAAAAGAAGAGAAAAGGCAGACAAGTCTCTTTATACATCCCTTCACTCACACATTGCAAGTGTGAAAAGAATATCCAAGTATCATTTGACACATGCTCTGAGGAAAAACTTTAAAAAAAAATGTCATTTTTTTGTCATATTCAAGAATTTTACAAGTATGAGAGAAAAAGCTGAAATTGGACAGCGATACACAACAGATGGGCTGAATTTCACTTTATACCTCTAATAGGAATGATAGTTTCCTTAAACAAAGACTTTCTGTAATTAAGTTCTTTACAGAACCCAATAAATACATCTTAACAATGTCCATGTGAGATCAGAGTATTGCTAGTGTTCCCACAAGACAGAGAACTGATCTACAGGCGTTCAAGGTGAATTGTCAAAAGTATCAGCTGTCTTGAAAGTCAGTCTGAGAAGGCTGCAAACTGACCCTATTCTGCTGGCATCTTCAGAGGAAGGTACCCATCAACTTCAGCTCCAGTTGAGAGTTGTTCACCAGTTCCGTCAATCAGACCACAAGTATTTCTTTTTGCTTTGCCAAATGGAGTGAATTGGGAGTAAAATGCACATAGCGGACAGCTGTGAAAACTTAAATTTTATCACCTGCCCACCATCACCAGGAAGCCTGTGGCAGAGGCCAGGAGAAATCCAAGTCAGTCTTCTCTCTGGGTACATCTTCTTTAGGATAGAGTTGATGCAATTTAAGAAGTTGCCCTCCCCTGCTGTTGCAACATCCACAGCTATACTGTTTTTAACACCCTCATGCAGAGTTCGAGTCTGCTTCAGCAGTAAATGCAACTCAGTTGTGGAGGCAGAAACCTTCAGCTAAAGGATAGTAACGAACAGCGGGTGTGTAATAACTGCTAAAATTGCTATACTGACTTTTGAAGCCCCAGGTGCTTTAATTTTTTCTTCCTGCATTTTTCTGCCTTAGCTGTCATATAACTTCCATTTTTACCATATATGAGACAGGCATCCTACAGAGATTAGCATATTTTTCCTGTGCATTGCTGGTTTGTTCTCAGTGCATAGTCCCTTCTGTGCTCTGAATGAAGCAGAAAAAAACAGTATGTAATAATGAACTAAAGACTGTGCTATAATGCATACACTCAAGGGGAGCAAATTAGTGCTCCATTAGGCTAACCTAGTCCCTGGGTGTTTACCTTGTTTCAGGAAAGAAACCCTGTCATTTCTCTGTGCACCTTCGCTTTTCATGGCAGAAAGCTTGAACTTGTAGGTAAGAAGCATGCTGTAGCATTCTTCCCTCTGTGTGGGAGCGCCGAAAGGTGCACCAGAGTACACATCAGCATCTCCAGGTTATCACAGCCAAGGAGCACCTGGTCTGGTTTGCCATGTGGCATAGGTCTTTTCTCCTTGTTCTAAAGGTGTAATTGAAATCAAACTCCTACATGGAGAACCCACCAGGAAAGAGGGAGCAAACACTTCACTAGGTGGAATAAACAATTTAACTACAGAGAAATGCTGGACTAAAAATCGACAGCTTTAGTTCTTGCTGATTGCCCTTCTGCTACTGTCTCATTTGCTTGCCTTCAGTGATCCCTTGCCTCACTCTGCAGCAATTCTCCCACGGGCTTCACTGCTTCTGCCATTTTTAAGATCTACCCTTTTCATTCTCCCCTGCTCATCATGCCCCATATCTTATTCCCTGTAAAGGCTTGTTTGTGTGCTCCCTCAACATCCACTTCTGCTCAGAATAATTCTTCACAATCTGTAGTAAACAATAGAAGGAAGAATGCCCTGTAAGCAGATGCCCATTCTATTTATGTTTTCATATAATTCAATCACAGTCCTTTTGTGCCTTGAAACTTGAAAAATCCACTTTAATAACACATCTGTAGGGTTACAGAAGTACATCTGAAAGTGCCAATTCACTTTTATTTGCACACTACTGGATAAGCAAAAGGCCAGAGGCAATAAAATGAGGAAGACTGAAATGGTGTTTGCTATTGAGTTTGCCCTTGTCTTTTCAAAAGGCTTAAAATTATTATTATTCTCTCACACAGTAGCCCTATGGATTTGTTTGTGTCTTGAATTGTGAGCTTCCTATTAATGACTTTTCCTGAGTTTTGCCATTTGCCTTGCTTACAGAATCTGACTGTGAAAACTGCAACATCTTTTCTCTGTGGAGTAATTGCAAGAGTTGCTAAATATTATGAACATGATCACACAGTAAACCTGGCAGTGCGCTACACTACGTGTTTGTTACCTCTTTGTATGGGGGAGGCCTTAAGGAAATCATTATAAAAGTACCAAAAGAATATTTACTGATGACATTTAGAAAAAAAAAAATCTTCTAATGAAACTGGAACAACTGAGAAATATGCTGAATGGAAGCAAAGGACTTAATACAATAGGAGATTCCAGCAGCTGGTGTGTTAAGAAACCCATCAAGTATCACAGGACTGAAGATAACATTGCGGGGATGGCAGAAGTGAGCAATAGATGACTTGGAATGACTCATGTGTTTGCAAGCCCCGTTCCCTGTTAGCGGTGTACTTACTCATACAGAGTTTATCTTATGTATTCTTTGTTATATTCATTCATTTTAACCTGCAGGCTGTAAACACATTTGTTATGAAAAGAATAATATTACACAAACTCTGTGTGAAGCCCCTGAAATCTTGCTACAGGACTATTCATCACCTTGCCATTCTCATCACAAAGGAACTGCACCATTTGTTATTATTAGATAACACAAGAAAGAAAGGAAAACAAGAAAAAAAAAGAGTGAGACAACACAGAATGGAGTTGGGAAAATGGACAAAAAGCAGAAGAGACATGGTGGTGGTGCTGGAGGACAAAGAAAAAAGAGAGGAGACATTGGGACAGAGCGATGAGCGTAAATTCAACAACAGACTTCCTTTATAAAAATATATTTTCTCTTGCCTCACTACTTTTCCTATTGTGATAAGGTGAGGCTTTTGAGTAATTTTGAATAGTGCTGTGGCAGTGATTATCAGAACAGTCTCATGAGTACTTTTAGCCAAATAGTCTTCAGAAGATCCTAAGTCCATTTTGTCAATTCAATGGGCATTTTAATTGACTATTAAAATACAGCATTACACAATAAAGACATTACTGCACTGCTGCAGAAATACCAGCAAATGTGCCATCAACAGAAAAGGTTTATCAAAACTGCTACAACAGCATAAATAGCCTAGAGCAGCAGTAATTGAGGATAGAGAAGAGCTTTCCAAATGTGCTTTTCCCCCAAACATAAGCAAAACAAAGCAAAAGTCAAATCATTACAGCATTAATTTTACACGATTGGGCAGTTTCTCCCTTCCCATTACTGCATATGTAAAAGGTCATATATTACTGTGTGATATAGAATGACAAGCTGCACATCTATACAACAAAAAAGATAAAATAAAAATGATGTGACTAAGCAGAATTGCCATATAATGACACTGCACAGAACCCTGCATCTTTGAGTGTATTTGCTCTCTTTCCGATTTTCAAAACAAATGTCCCAGTAACTACAACGATTTAAGATGTGAGAATTTTTGTGTCTTCAGCTCTGCAAGCTCACAGGGGTGGGCTGAACAGCTGTTTTGCCAGAACCCTGTCTCAGCTAATGGTTCCTTCCATAGCAGTTTCCTCTGAACAACACCACAGGCAGGAACATGCCTCGCCATTCCCTGTGAGCTCTCTCACATGCACAGCACGATGTGAAAGTGTGTTAGGTATCATGTCAGTGACAGTCTGTACCAAAATCATCTCATGGCTGAGGCCAGTGAATCTTACCATGACTCTGCTGTTCTCAGTGAAAGCTGTATACCACAGCCTGAATCAGCGTAAGTTGTAAATAGACAGCTTGTATTTCGAAGAAATTGCATGTTCACAGGAATGTGCATATCACAAAATCACATTAATAAGCTGAAATTGGATTTCTGGAAATCACACAAATGAAATAGCATTTTTCCATGCTGTGTTTGTACTGAAGTTGTGTAAAGAAGCAAGTGACCTTCCATTTAATCAAGAGTTTCCTCATTAGACAACAAACAGTTGAGAAGAAGTGTGATTATCATAGAATGGTTTGGGTTGGAAGGGACCTTAAAGATCATCTAGTTCCAACTCCCCAAGACTCTGTTGATGCGCAGCATAAAGACCATACACAGACCAAAAGCCGGATGAATACACTGCTGCTTGTCTCAAAGGGCTTTATTAAAAATAAAAGCATATAAAGTAGTTCCTGAACAGGATGATTCTTAATTGTGTCCTCTTGGGAAAACCGTACAAGGCAGACTTTGTTGCCTCCCTTGTAGGCTAGAGGGACCTAACAAGCTCTCAGCAGATTCCCTTTGGTCTAAGACATGTTACTGCTGAGTATCTGGATTCTAGTTAAGTCCTAGTGACAAACTATGTTTAGCTGGTTCTGAAACAAGTGAAGTTTTATTGACATCTTTTTTACACTAAAAGAAAAAAACCACAAATAAATAAAGGGATCAATATAACAGCTTCTTCTATTTTCTTATTAGCGCAAGTCTCTAAGCGCTTATACATGAACAGCATTGTAAAACTAGCAAATACTGGCCATTAAAACAATAGCTGCAATGTGCCTGACTGCAGTGGGACTGGTGTCCAGTCTGTATTGCCTTACGACTCTGAGAAAACCAAGTTACCTGTTTTATTTGGCTTTTGTACAGTCCAAGATGTCTTGAGCTGGATCCAGAGCAGACAGCCGGGCACAGCGCTGCAATGCCATGCTTTACATTGTCTGCAGTCTGTGTTCTGTGTATAGCATAGGTTGGGAAGAGGAAATATAGCTGTGGCAGCTGAATAACACAGGGAAAAATGTTTGTGTAGGAGAAACCCTCTGCAGTTATCCAAGCTAAGCAATGGGAAGAACCAATGGAAAGGATGTGGCTTAAATTTTGATCCTGTCTCTGTGTCATTCCAGGTTTTTTTCCTGGGCTAGAAGGGGGTGTTTCTCTCCCACTGGGATTTACAGACTATCATCCATTATTTATCACAAAAGAAAACCAGAGGAGAAAGAGCAGAGCCCTCCCTTACCATCCCTGGTTTATTTCATAGCTTTATAGCTAGTGCCAGACCAAAAAAACATTCACCAGACAAGCAGGACTCTTTCTCTGATGACTAGGCACCCACTTGGAAAGAGGTAAACCAAGCTTCAGTGACTACTTGGCAGAAAATGGGACAAAGCACTCCAGCAGGAGGGCCTGGCAGTCTTCAGTTTATGTCACAGAAATCTCTATGCCAAGAGGTCTCAGTGTGACAGCCTGTAACCGGACAGCTTCTACTGAAACCAGGGGAGCTTCACTCACAGACACCAGATGAGGATCTGTCCCCTCAATTATTTATGTTTGCTGTGATATGGTAATGATACAGTACATTCCCCTACCATCCCACTGCCTTACATTGATCTCTCAGATGTTGTGAAAGACGATGAAAGTAGCAAGATGAAAGAACAAGGAAAAGCACAAAACAAGCTTATATTAAATATTCATAACTGGTAGTAATTACAAACAAAATAGGAAATAAAGCAGCAGTGATTATGCAGTGTCCAAATCATCTATCTGCAACTCCCTCCAGGAATTCTTCTCCATAGATTTCTGTTGCTGGAGTTGGAAAGTAAGTCAGTCTTTTTGGCCTGTATCTTTGATCAGTTTTTGCTACTTTATTTATCTGATACATAAACGTAGGCTAGTGTGAAGAGCTGTGAGTAAAAGTAAGACTCTACATATTATGTCTACTCTCCACTAAAACCTATAATGAAACCCTATCTTCAGTAAAAACAAGATGGCATCTTAACCAAAAAAAACTTTTAGATTTCAACAGCTGAACTATTGTGTCTGTCAGTTTAGATGCTAAATGTCTACTTTTATGCATTCATAAAAGGAATTGAATTCTAATATATTTCATTCTTATAGATTAGGTTATTTTTATATTATTTATGATTATTATGATAACTCAAGTGATTCTTATTAGCCATTGTTAATTCTGCTAACCAAAATATTTTTAGAAAGCATATGCTTAAAAGGTTGCTTTTTAAATGTAAGATGACAGCAAATGAAGAACTTTATCTGAAGGCTTCTTACACATGTAAAGATTATCTCTATTTCAAGTAAAAAGTGAGGAACATGTTGACTTTCTGGGAATTAGCATTTTTTTGACTACAAAAAATTACGTTAATTCCATTCTGTCTACATTTCTGTGGTGTAAAAACTGGTGTTGCTTAACCAATGTTAAATACTAATGTATGTAGAAGTATCATGAAATATGTCCCAGAATATTCTTACAAGTTAAGATATGCAGAACTGCTGGATTTGAATCTCATGTCAGTGCTAGAAAACAAAGTGTTCAGTGAGATCAAGGATGAAAAAGTTTGTTGAACTCCAGTATTAATTTCCTGAGCCACAATAGTCCTCTCAAATTACAGAACCCCACAGATAATTCACCCTGTTACTACTTTGAATCATTTTAATGTTCCCATAAAGAAGTGTCTCCCTCTGATACAAAACAGAATTTCATAGAAAAAAGCATGAATTCTACTTCCATGGTGAACTTGGCAGTTTTTGCCATCTGAGCACTCCACTCAGCTTTGGAGACCACAGTAGCCTTGTTAGGTTTCTAAGGCACCCTAATTACATACATTTGAGATTGCAGAATGCTTTAATTCAAGCCAGCACACAATCAGTTGCTGTGCTTTCACAAATATTCAGAAACATCATCTGCCAGGATCAAGAGTAATTGAACTGATATCTACTGGGTTTTATCTGCAGCTTTGCTGCATAATTTTTCATTTTCTTTAGAAGGCTTTAACACAAAGAGAGAACATGTCTAGAGTCCCACAGAGGTGTTTTGACATTAGGCTTAATAAAGCATGAAGAACTCATTAATAAATAATATTCTGCTAGGTTAACAAATAAAGCTGAATACATTCACGAGACCCAGAAGTAAATCATGTCATGCACACAGCCAAATAACTTGTTAAAATGATTGCAATCGTCCTGTTTCTTTCAGAGTGTTTGGCACAGCCCAACACAACATTGCACAAATAAAAACCACTGCAGCATATGTGCATGCACCTTCAATTATAATGTTACCTGTCAATTCTTATTTGCACTCTGTGGGCTTGAGGGGTTTGTAAACAAGCATTCATGACAGTGACAAAGAGATATTTATATATTGTTAAGGTTTGCTGAAAGAGCACTGCTGTCTGGAGTTTCAAAGGAAAAGACCTCTTGTATTCATTGAGTTATGCATCATCCCATTCCTGTGTCAAAGCTACAAGCTTGATACATTTTACTGCAGACACATTTGAGTTACGGCTTTCAAGGCTGTGTCAATATTTCCGTATGTCTTTATTTTCCAAGGTTAAACATTCTAGCAAGTTTTGAATCAAGGTCTGAGGAGAGTTACTAGCTGCCTGGGGTCGACACAACTCCTGTCAGCTTCAGCTACATCAGGAGCATGATTGTGACAACATTAAGGTCTGGATTCACCCTCCATCATGATGACTTGCTCAGTTAAGTGTCTAAGTTGGGAGCTGAAGTCACCTTAAACTCTCCCTATAATCAATGCCAAGAGATGAATATTTCCAGAATGTGTTTCAGATCTGGGCTGCTGATTACAGAATCAGCTTAAAATGAGCAAGTTCTCAATTTAGAGACTTCTGCTACGTGCTTATGCTTCTAGGCAGGAAAACTCCTCAGTCCCTCCAATGAGGCCAAGCAACAGATTGTACAACTCAAGTTTGGGCCTGCGAGATCTACACAGTTTGTCAGGAGAAAAAAAAAAAAAGAAAAAGAAAAAGGAAAAGAAAATGTTTCCTTATTTTTTTTTTTTTAACATATATTTAAAATATAGTCATATTCTAAAGAAACGAGTACTGATATTCGGAAAAAGGGACAAAGAATCCAAATGCATGTCTTCAAGTCTCCACCATAGTTTCTATAAACACAGAAATGTTACTTTCCTCTATGTTAGTTCCCTGTCATTTGTAAGAAATGCAACTGTCTTGGAATGAATATTGATTAAGGAAAAAAACCCGTCATCTATTTACTGAAAAAACAAACTCCAGCATATTTAGAATGCTTATAAAAATGAGATTATTTTTCACACCTGACTGAGCTGCCAGGTTACAAGAATTACTGTGCATAAGAGGATTGCATGAAGCTATAATATCTTCTGGAAATGACTTTAAATCTCTGAGATATTTGATCAAAGAAATAGCTATTTAGGTGGGACAAACCCATTTTTCTAGTTTTTTTGGGGTTTAAAGAGAAATATTTAAATAGAAACTTTAAGAAAAAACTTCAGTTCCATGACATTTTTAGACCTCAAAATCAAAAAGATCCAAACTTTTTAATCTGATCCACAAATGAGGAGATTTTCATGTGACATTTTGAATTTTGCAAAACAGGGAAAAAGTAGAAAATCTTATTCTTTTAAAACATCCACAGAATTAGGCTGTTCAGGGATCTGAAATGTCAAATCAACATCTATGATAAGGTAAGTAGAGGTGGATAAAGTGCATAAACCAATTATTCTCTGTGTTTTTCTTCCATTTACTATTGAACACAATTTCTATTAATGATAATAATACAAATGCATGAGCACACGTCAGTGAAAACTGAAACACTGAAGTTCTTTAGTGAATACATTTCCCATATATTATTCTATGTCTTCACAGTCTCTGCTGACTTGGTGTTGGGAAGCAGACTTGGTGTCAGTTATCCCTGAAAAAGAGCGAGTCATAAATTTTAGAATTCAGTCTCTGTTCCTTTTTTTTTTTTTTCCTTAAGTAAAGCCTGAGTACTCAAACTAGGAAAAACTTGCCCATGTTCTCAGCTGAAAGGCATAAGATTGCTGAGAAACTTTCAGTGTCTGGTCAATGTAGAACACAAGTTTTTGGAGGCACCTGGCTTGGAGATCTGCACTGCCTGCAGAATAAGAGCTAGCTGAATACACAGCACAGCCAATACAGCAAAGCTTCTGGGTTGTGTGATCACAGGATTTGAAGTGACAATCTTTCTTGCAAGCTAAGATACTTGTGAATCCTCAAATACTAAATGTGCAGTAAAGATTTTTTTTTTATTATTTTTTTTGTAATTATGCTGGTAGATTTGTGTATCCAAGTTCTGTTCATATTATACTTCAGCTATTTACATCCTTCTAAAACCATGTCAATAATCCAGCAACATATATAACGATGTTGACTTTTTGTTCTTAAGGACATAACTTAGGAATAATTTAGTGTTACATTATAGAATCATAGAATAGTTTGGTTGGAAAAGACCTCTGAGATCATCGGATCCAACCGTACCTGTCCACTACTAGACCATATCTCTGAGCACCTCATCTACACATCTTTTAAATGTCTCCAGGGATGGTGACTCAACCACATCCCCTCCTAGGCAGCCTGTTCCAATGCTGGATAATCCTTTCAGTGAAGAAACTTTTCCTGATATCCAATCTGAACCTCCCTTGGTGCAACTTGAGGCCATTTCCTCTTGTTCTGTCACTAGTTACTTGGGAAAAGAGACACACGCCCACCTTGCTACACCCTCCTTTCATGTAGTTGTAGAGAGCAATAAGGTCTCCCCTCAGCCTCTTCTCCAGACTCAACAAACCCACTTCCCTCAGCTGCTCCTCATAAAGTTTGTTCTCCAGCCCCTTCACCAGCTTCATTGCCCTTCTCTGGACACGCTCCAGAGCCTCAATATCCTTCTTGTAATGAGGGGCCCAAAACTGGACACAGTATTCAAGATGCGGCCTCACCAGTGCTGAGTACAGGGGAAGAGTGATTTCCTTGGTCCTGCTGGCCACGCTGTTTCTGATACAGGCCAGGATGCCATTGGCCTTCTTGCCACCTGTGCATACTTGCTGGCTCATATTCAGCCGGCTGTCAACCAACATCCTCAGGTCCTTTTCAGCCCGGCAGCTTTCATGGGGTTGTTGTGACCCAAGTGCAGGACCCGTCACTTGACCTTGTTGAATCCCATACAGTTGGCCTTGGCCCATCAATCCAGCCTGTCCAGATCCCTCTGTAGAACCTTTCTACCCTCAAGCAGATTGACAATTCCACCCAGCTTAGTGTCATCTGTGAATTTACTGAGGGTACACTCAATCCTGTCATGCAGATCATTGATAAAGACGTTAAACAGGACTGGCCCCAGCACAGCCCTGGGGAATACCACCTATGACAGGCCTCCAACTGGTTTTAACTCCATTTACCACCACTCTTTGGGCCTGGCCATCAAGCCAGTTTTTAACCCAGCAGAGAGTATCCCTGTACAGGCCATTGGCAGCCAGTTTCTCAAGCAGAATTCTGTGGGTAGCAAAATTCCATCAGTTCTATCCATTGTCTGCATTTACGTAGTTTTAGAACACTACATCTACAAGATGTAAAAACCCAAATATACAAGATTTTTTTAGGATAAGCCTTATGACTATATGAGGGTGCAGCTGACACTTTCAAATAAGCTGCAACAGATATTAATGTAGCAATATGTGTATATTACCCTGTGATGGAAGTACACAATACAGCTGTAAAAGGAAGTGTTTTATGGAAAGAAAATGCCATTGTTACCTCATTTTGATGCACATAAATCTGCAAGGAGAAAAAATTCAGAGCATGGTATTTTTGTTACAGAATATAAAAGTCAGCTAGAACAATCAGTCAAAAACAATAAGGAGAGAAAAGCTATTTTAATTTATTTTTTGCCTTTTGCATTACTAATTTAAAAAGAAACTTGTGATTAATTTTTTATAAACAATGTGTACATAATTTTGGTATATTTAAAATATTAAAAGGTATTTGAACCACTATGCAACAGCTGTTAAAGCAGGGATCACTTTGTCAGGCCCATTAAGACAACAGCTTTCTTGATCTCAATCAAGCTATCAGCATATTAATAAAAGAGGGAAAACACCACCTTCTATCAGAAATATGAGGAAGGACACATAAAACATTTGGCACCCTTTAGTATGCACATCTTGCATCTGAGTTTGTAATTCTGTTTTAAGGAAGGAGGATTTAGACTTTAAAGCACCAGATAAAAATCTAGAAAAAAATCACCAACCAAACTAACAAGCATAAATTCCATAAGGAACCCAGTATTTTTAATACAGTACTTCCTGTGAGTCTCCTAGCAGGCCAAAGTACATCAGCTTTCATTACACCACCTCAAGAGCAAAATGTTTGCACCCCAGCTTCTGGTTTGCAAAGGCTCCAGGAGGCAGAAGTCAACCAGGAAAGTGTTTTGGGGTGTTCTCTGCCCCCGGTTCCTCTGGGACTCTCCGCAGTGACAGGGCGTTTTTGTGGGGGACGACACAAGTACACCCTGAAGTGTATAGGTTGGCCTTTCATTCCTCAGAGGAGCTGAGTTACACAAATGGTCAAGGAAAAGAAATTCCCAGATTTCTAGAGGAGTCCCCTGTGCCCTTTTAGCTGGTCACACTGCAGTCAGGATTTATTATTATATCTTATGATTTGAGTACTGAAATGGGAGAAATTCTGCATTGTTTCCATGCCTTCTCTAACAAGCTTTGTCTTTTAAGTACCCCTCTAGGAATATACACACAATTTAGAAAAACAAATGCTTTATTCATGATAGCAATAAGTACAGCATGGCTGTACACATACCAATTGAATAGTAGTTTTGCATTTTTTATTTTATTCCTCCCAATAACTACATGTTCCTACAAGTGCCTCACAAACCTGCACTGAGTTTTCTACACAGCTTTTAATGGAGAACATTTAAAATAGTTTTCATAAAGTTAATGAAGCTGTGATAAGCAGCACAGCTGGTGAGCCAGTAAAGAGACTACAAGGAAGGAATTACCAGGAGGAAAATGTTCTAGGAATGTATTTTCCTTACGAGGCCCAAAGATGAACCAATTAAGATTAGTCCTCCAGTTCATATATGCGATA
>NW_010311166.1:0-4241 GCF_000700745.2 Antrostomus carolinensis
ACTGAGACACAGCTCCTCTTAGCACCCCGACTGCCAAGTGCTGGGCTGGATGTTCAAAGGGAGGGCTTCGACTACACACCATGCAACTGATGCTACGTGGAGTAAGTGGGTTACACTTATCACACAAAGGCTCAAATAGGAAGTCTCAGTCATCCAGGAATTTTGGAAGTGATCACAAACTGGCCAGAGGACAAAGATTTTGGAATGTTACTGAAAGAGGAGGTGACACGTGTAGAGGAGGCTTCACTGTATAGTGAGCTACCAGATGATGAGAAATGTTATGCCCTGTTCACTGATGGGTCCTGTCATATTGTAGAGAAACATCAAAGGTGGAAAGCTGCTGTGTGTAGCCCTACACGGTGTCACAGAAGCTGCTGAAGGAAAAGGTGAATTGAGCCAATTTGCAGAGGTAAAAGCCATCCAACTGGTTCTAGATATTGCTGAGCGAGAAAAGTGGCCAAAAAGTGGCCAATGCTCTATACTGACTCATGGATGGTGGCAAATACCCTGTGGGAGTAAGTGGCCAATGCTCTATACTGACTCATGGATGGTGGCAAATGCCCTGTGGGAGTGGTTACAACAATGGAAACAAAGCAATTGGTAGCACAGATGCGAACCCATCTGGGTTGCTGAATTATGACAAGACATTGCTGCTCAGCTAGAGAGACTGGTTGTAAAGGTTCGTCACATAGACGCTCATGTACCAAAGAGTCAAGACACTGAAGAGCATGAAAACAACCAACTGGTGGACCACGCTGCCAAGATCAAAGTGTCTCAAGTAAATTTGGATTGGCAACATAAGGATGAAAAATTTTTAGCCCGATGGGCCCATCATGCCTCAGGCCATCAAGGAAGAGATGCAACATATAGATGGGCTCGTGATGGAGGGGTGGACTTAACCATGGACATTATTGCACAGGTTATTCATGAATGTGAAACATGTGCCACAATCAAGCAAGCCAAGTGATTAAAACCTCTCTGGTATGAAGGACGATGGTTAAAATATAAATATGGAGAAGCCTGGGAGATCAATTATATTACTCTCCCACAAACCCGCAGTGGTAAGCGCTATGTGCTCACAATGGTGGAAGCAACCACGGGATGGTTGGAAACATATGCTGTGCCCCATGCCACTGCCCAGAACACTATTCTAGGTCTTGAAAAACAAGTCCTATGGTGACATGATACTCCAGAGAGAATTGAGTCCAACAACAGGACTCATTTCTGAAACAGCCTCATAAACACCTGGGCTAAAGAGCATGGTATTGACTGGGTGTACCACATTCCGTATCACACACCAGCCTCTGGGAAAGTTGAAAGATACAATGGATTCCTGAAAACTACACTAAGAGCAATGGGTGGTGGGACATTCAAACATTGCGATATACATTTAGCAGAGGTTACCTGGCTGGTTAACACTAGGGAATCCAGCAATCGAGCTGGTCCTGCCCAATCAAAACTTCCATGTGTCGCGGCAAGGGAAAACTTGGATACTCAATGTGAGCAATCAGCAAGCTTCGATTTATTGATCAGCGTTCAGCATACTTATACAGTTCTTAATGAAATCATACATATTCTGTAATATAACTAATTCATTGGTCACTATCCTAAACGTCAACCCCTCCCCTAGTTCCTCATTCTTGGTTACTTACTCCCTTATTTCTCATGCCTTAGCTGACCATAAACATCCTGTTATCGTGTAACAGCTGCAGTCAAGGACAGTGTGTCTTTACCGCCTTAGCACTTCAGACTAACAGAGTCCGATGTTTCCCAAGATCCTGATCAGCCATCTGCAGTATGTCTACGTGACCCTTGTCAGCTAACCAATCCTCCACATCCATGTACTGTAGAAGGGGACAAAGTCCCTGTAGAACATGTTAGGGAAGATGGTCTGTGTTATCCCTGCCACAGGCAAAGGAAAACCCATTCATGGGATTGCTTTTGCCCAAGGACCTGGGTACAATTGGTGGGTAATGCAGAAGGATGGGGAAGTCCGATGTGTACCTCAAGGTGATTTGACTCTGGGTGAGAATAGTCAATAATTTGAACTCTGTATATATTGTGTGTCAGTAGTAAACTGTGGTTGCTATATACCATGTCAAAGGGATTACAGTATGAATTGCCCCAAAATGGATGAAGAAATGGACTTTGGTCCATTTGGACTTTGAGCAACGTGAAACAGTGATGAAACCAGAGCTGGCTCCAGCAATCAGCGCTCAGTGACGTCATTAAGATTGACATCTTTGACCTACAGACAACGGGGGCTGTACCTGATACACCAGCACATCATCTCCAGTCAGCTCTCCAAGATACATCAGCCATAAGCTCTGGACACAGCATGCAGCAATCCAGCACCACACACCAGGGTTTTTTTTGTCTCACCCTGAGAGACTGTTATGACAGATGAAGACCAAAGTCATGGGTTAAATGAACTCAGTGGACATTATAAAGTGACGGCCCATAGACTAAGGGAATTATATCTGTGTGTTTATGTATGTATATATAAAGATATAGCTCTACAACAAGACAAGGCCTGGCCAGCCATTCCTATACCCCCTCCCCATGTTCCCCACAGCCCCTGAGCTGAGGCTAATGCTCTGCAGAGCAAGTAGGCTTTGGCTCCAGGGGCCATGGAGTGACTCTGTTGGGCTGTGATGGTCAAGCTGGGAAAGAGACTCAGGTGAGGTAAGTTCGGCCGCTGAGCGCATGCTGAGGAGGGGGAGGCCCAGGAGTAAGGGAAGGCCACGGGCATGACACTGAGTCCTGTCAGGAGCTGGCTGATCTCATGAGTGGAGCTGACGTGATGAGGGCTTTGCCAGGGGCAACTGTGGCACATTTAAACGGTCCCAAGGGAGCACAAGCGGACGAGAGTGCAGCGAACAGGTCGGGCTAACAGGGTGTGGCGTGTCAGAAGGGCATGGTTTGGCAGTTTGTGCAGGCAGGGTGAGCACAAAAGGGCCTAGGGTGGCTCGCTTTAGCTCTGCTGGAAGCAGCATTCCATTGCAGCAGCTAGCTTGCAGGTCTGCTATCAGGGGAAGTGCTTGGGATTCCTGGCAGTATGGTTGTGAGCACTCATCTGAGAGCTAAAAACAGTCCCTCTTCCCCCCACCAGACATGTCTGATGCATCCACCCAGACAGATCTGGTAAGAAAGGAGACTTCGGTTCAGGTGGCTGTCTCAGCTGAGTGCCCTGAATGTTCTCCTTATAAGGTAAGTACCTGTGCTAGATGTGCACAGGTGAATGATCTCCTGCTCCAGGTGGCTGAGATGCAAGAAAAAGCTGCATTAGAGGTCCTGAGAAAGAGACAGATAAATTATTTGAGAATCATGTCCCACTAGGGATTGACACTGTGATGGAGGCACCTTGGTCTTTGGTGATCCGGAATAGTAGGGCTCCACTTCAGCCCCCACCCTCCACCTTCACCACCAAAAACAGATTTGAAGCTCTCGCACCTACAGAAGTCCCTAACACATGGGATCAATATCTAAAGGAAGTAACTGCACCGGCATCCTGCAGTGGATATCGGAAAAAGAAAAGCCAGGTGCTTATAGTGGGAGACTCCCTGTTAAAGGGCACAGAGGGTCCCCCTTGCCAGCCTGACGGGGAGTCTTGAGAGGTCTACTGCCTCCTGGGAGCCAAGATCCAGGACGTTGCTCTGAGATTGCCACAACTTGTAAAGGAAATGGAACACCATCCTCTGATCTTTCATGTGGGCACCAATGATGCTACAAGGCACAATATGGGCAGAATCAAGGAAGATTATAAAGCCCTGGGTAGGCAGGGGAAAAACATCAGTGCCCAAGTTATTTTCTCCAGACATGGTGGGACAGCTCATATGATTGGAGTACTGTCATGGATAGGTATGTCCTCTTTGGGAAAGACAGGTCAGCAAGGCAAGGTGGAGGGGTTGTCCTTTATGTGAGAGAGCAACTAGAATGTATCCAGCTCCACCTAGAGATGGATGATGAATGAATGGAGAGCTTATGGGTGAAAATTAAGGGGTGCACTAACACAGGTGACATTGTTGTGGGTGTTTAGAGAGTAGCCTCAAGATCGCAGGCCCTGGTCCTCATGGGGGGCTTCAATCACCCTGATTATTTGTTGGAAAAGTAACACAGCCAGGCACACACAGTCCAAGAGGTTCCTGCAATGCGTGGAGGATAACTTTCTGACGCAGGTGGTGGAAGAATCATCAAGAAGAGGTGTGAATCTGGACCTTGTTCTTACTAACAAGGAAGGG
>NW_010311167.1:0-14619 GCF_000700745.2 Antrostomus carolinensis
TCCCCAACATTCTGTGATTCTGTGATTATCTTTCAGACCTCGAGTAGAAGAGAGAAAAGAACTATACTGATAATCTTTAAAATGAGAATACTTTAAATAACACTTTCTCTCTACATAAAACAATGTAATTTTAGCATTATGGTTTTTGCAGTTGCATCTTTCCATAAAAAAGAAAAACCTTTGGACAGGAATACCTAAATTTGATTGACTGAATCCTGTTTCCACTAGAATGAGATGAGTTGAATAAACTCTAAAGCAGTCAGCAGTTAATAAATTATTTCACTTATTCAAGTATTTAAATATTCATGTAGGAAGCTTAATATACAAAAGTTCCTAATTTAAAAGACCTTGGTGTAGCTATGAGACACATCAGCCCCAGATCCAAAAAAGAGTTCCAGACAATGGAAATCTCATGGTTCATCTGCTTCTCTCCTAATATTTTCCCATCTTCAATCCAGTAATGTCACCAAGAATGCCAAGATCTAAGAATTAGTAGTGTGTTAGAAACTAATAGTCTGTAAAAGTTAATTCAATATTGAAGACAGTAAATACTTTACATAGGCTTAACAGATCAGTATAACACTAGAAAATGAGATTTGTTTGAATGAAACAATCCAGATTCTGTTTTCATTTACACCAGACCAAATACAACTTCAATTATGGTGGAAAGCTGCTTCTATGCTACTTATCAAAATGCAGCATAGCCAAATATTCAACATCATGTTTTGCAGAAACAGTAATAAAACCAAAACCAAAGTTTACACACATGGCATTTTATGAATCAGCAGCTATCCCATACAAACAGCCAAAAAAAAGGGAATCAGACAGTAGGTATAAGCAAGTGACTGTATCAAACAGATATCTTTTTCCTTGGATTTAAGACTTGATCGGTAGTTGCAAAGTTTCATAAAAGTAATTGTACTGAAAAACTGTTTAAACTACTTATTCATATAGTTTAGTGTTTTATGAAATTATAGTACTCAAGATATTCAGTTTCAGCTGTTTAAGTACACATGCCCATCATCACTGCTTCAGGACATCACAACAAAATTTAGTCAACAAAATTCCAGCAATCTGAAACCACCCCACAAGAAACAGAGGTTTACTGACATTTTCAAACATCCAGCTTTATTTTCACACTACTAGCTGTCTAAAAAAAAAAAATCTGTAAAGACTTGATAAACACATTTAGAGAAAATATTACCCAATATTTTGACATTCCAACTCAAAAGGTATGCCAATTTCTTTTTAAAAAAGCAAAACAAATGTGTGCTTATTAAAACTCCTAATACAATTTAAAGAAGAAAGAAATCCGAACAAATCCATCTTTCATTAAAACTTTTAAAAACTCAAATCTAGATAAATAAACCTGAACTCATTTATTTTTCTGCACAGTGCTCAGTTTCTCAGAGACTGTTCACTACAGTCAGGATCTTCAAGCCTTGATCTATACTTATCTGAGCTGTCTTTGATCACTCCTTCTTGTCACAAGCATATTCTGCACACAGAGGCTAGACAGTTGCCTCATGAATAACATCATTCAAAAATTTTATATACCTTGCTAAAGCATTTAACTGATTTATCAGTTCTTATCATCAGGAAAATATACCTATTCAGTAACTATACTGTGCTATGCTATGCTATGCTATGCTATACTATACTATACTATATACATGTTCTTGTGCATTTATAGAAATAACAAACTAACATTATTAAAAGCTGCACTCAGCTGAAGTCTGAGCTGTTTGGGTTTGACCACTGAGTTTTCAAACAATTACATAGCTTGACTTTTATGAATCCTGACTCTAGAGCCATAAGTTTTTCAGCACTAATCTCAAAGATTAAATTCCAAATTTTGACAGCACCTGTGGATGAGTGAGGAGTGGGATGTGACACCTTCCTCTGCCTTTCTGTAGAAGCTGTCATTATGTTGGCTCAGCTGAACAAGTTCACATAAACGAGAGCTGTAATATTAGTACATACAGGGAGGGCTCCCAAAGGCAAGCAGAATCCCTGCTGCTGATCAAAAGTAAAGAAAAACATTGCTTAGTGCTATATACAATTGATGAACCACACAGGTCTACCAAAAAAAAAAAAAAAACAAAAAAAACACAACCCCAAACCTAGCAAGATTTCAGTAAGAATTGCAGGTCTGGTTGAAAAGTCCATTCCCTTTATACACCCTTGCAGAAGTACAATGTTTACCGGGGTGTGTTCTCCCATTAAGAAGACCGGAACTCCAAAGACATCTGTCTTTAAAGACAAGACATTGACTATACTTCACATGTAGTCTTACCTTTGTTTGCTCAAGAAGAGCATCAAGGTAGGGCTTCTCAGGCAGCTAAGAGTTCATCATCTTTTATTTACTCTGCTGTTCAAGGAAGGGAAATAAACTATTGTTTGTTTGTCACATCCCCTCTCTGGAGGGAAGACGCGTGTTTTGTCCCAGCTTCTGTCAAACTCCCCTTGTGTCCTGCTTACTCCAACACAATTTCCCATAAAGATAAACCAGTGTACTGCCAGTACAGAAAGTGTTTTAAAGCATAATATTGATATGCTCGGCATATATTTAATGTCTTCAAGTTCTGTGCATAGTATATTTATCTACACACAAACTTAACTAAAGGCTATTGTTTCTATAACCTTTGAAAGTCTCTAGTCAATGTTCATGACAAAACAAGGAACAGTGTAGCATTACTTATTTTAGAGAATTCATTTCCAAATACTGTACAACAGCAGTACTTCCAATATTTCAAATTCAGAAAACACTATTGTTCGTGTTCCTGAGTAGATCCCACATGTAGGTATTGAAGAGTCCTATTAACAAACGCAAAAGCTACTAGTCCCAAGGTCTTTTGATTATGCCTGAGGAAGTAAATAGTTTCCTGGGCTGTACATCCACTGCTTTCTGTTAGTGTATATTGCCACATGTAATTCTATTCCACTTAGTAAGAAGAAGCCAAATAGAAAAGTATTTCCATTGTGACAAATCTGTGCTAGTCGAAGTAGAAAACTGAAGATGTTACTTCTCTTGATGCCATTTGTTGCAACCAATGTTTATGTCTCTTACAGGAGAGATTATGGCTCATTTGAGTAAGGAAAACTGATATGTGGAAACAGAGAGAAGCACCTGAACATCAGCTCCATGCTGTGTTTTTCATCATGTTCCAATGATCTAATAATCTTCCAGTCCCTCTAACATTTAGTACAATACATTAGGAGGTTATAGAAATTTATTGCATGCTTTTTTTTCAAATGAAGATTTGCACATGAGTAATTACAGTAAACAATCTTAATAAATTACACGCTAACAAAAAGGAGCTATTGAATTTGTTCACACATATAAGACATGCACCGTAGACATGCACTGTAAATTTCTCTTTCTCTGTAAAGATGTATTCATCTATGCATAAATAGTTAAAATGACTTGTGAAGCCAACAGATGTGTGAGCCAGAACCCAATCCTCACTGAAAAGACAGTTAAAGAGTGGTCTTTCCTCCATGCACGCTTATTTTGCATTCAGCCAACAGATTCAGAGGGGATCCTTTCAGCCTGAGGAAAGCTTTTTACTCTCATTTATGCAGGCTCAAACTCTGGGAATTATAGATACTCCTGAGACACACTTTATGATTGCTCTTTGTCTTTGCAAAAGGGGAGAGAATAGAGAGCTTTAGTCTTTGAACAGATTACAAAAGCAAATCTAAATATTTTCAGGGGTCCGGCTGCCATGGTAAGGATTTACTGATTTGTAAATCAAATAAAATTAAATTCCTTTTACTCTTCCATTTGCCAGTTCAATGACACCTGTACAACACAGACATTACTGAGGCAACTTGTGTTCCTGACTCGTATCCTGTTGTCAACTGTCTTGTCTCCTGACCAAGTCTATGAAACACTATGCACGTTCTGAGACCGTATAAAATCTCAGCAGCCACAGATGAATACCTCACAACCTATGGCTTTCTACTTTACCTTTCCAAAAATGCCAGTAGACAATCTCTGGGAAATTATTACGAGGAATATTACTGCTGTGAGGCACACTCCATCTTTATTAGCAGGTGAGGTGGTTTATGACTATAGATGGTCCATATGGTTTTGTTTTTTGAACAGAAGCTTTGTCAGCAGACAAGCTTGTGAACTGGCTCTGGACCCTCTCCAGCTCCCCTAGGATTAATAAGAAGAAAATTAACTCCATCCTAGCAAAACCAGGAGCACAGGTCAATATCCTCCACAGAACTGCTTATCTTCTTAAAATGCTCACATAGCTTCTGTGATTACCAACTTTTTTATGTTACTGCAATTTTGAATTAAAAAATTATTTTACATGCTCACTTTACTAGAACTACCTATGGCCTTACCTAAAATCTCTCACTTCTCCTACTTCAGGCCATTTCTAACCCAAGCACTGATTTTTTACTCCTTTTACTTTCTCAAGCATTTCTTCCATATTTGCATTCATTACTTCCTCTGGGCTTTAATTCTCTATCCTTTTTCTTCCAATTCTTACAGATTTCACCTGTATCTCCTGCAGCTTCTCCCTAACCTCTATTACATGTTTTATTTTCTCTCTCTCAAAAGTGTTCAAAAAGAGTTTGAAAAAAAATACAACTTATCTTCTAAACCTTTTGCAGGTTATTTGCTGGCTTAGTATCCAAATTCAAATCTCTTCCTCTAGTCTTCAACTTTCTCAAAATTCTCTTTGGATTTCTTGATTCTATATCTTCCATTATGCTTTGGGATTTTTTTTTTTTTTTTTTTTTTTTTTTTTCTCCAAAAGCAATGTGAATTTAAATATGCTGATCTGGCTACGTAAAAAGGTTACCATCTACAAGATGATTGCTTGTCACCACTAATCCTTTCCAGCTAGTACCATCACTTCAGACTTCCCAGCATAATACTATGTATAGCTAGTATTTAGTGGTCCTTATCCACTTAAATGCTTTAATAGTGGATCTTTTTTAAAAATTAAATCTGGATCATTTTGACAAAACTAGATCAACTGCATATATAGTTATGTTAGTGTATCTGAGGAACCTCTAGCGGGAGAAAGGTGGGGAAGCAGAGAAAAATAGCCATGAGGGTTGGCTGAGCACCCTGTCTAGGCTGAAGTCAGACTCTCATGCCTACCAGTAGCCTAATTCTTTAACTCCAAGTCTCACCCTCAAAGAAACAAAACTAAATAAAAAAGGAGGGATAAACAAAATGTATCACGATAAAGCCTTTGCTCATTTCTTTATCCCTCTATTCCATCATTACTTCCTTTTGAAACTTCAAACTCTTTTTAAAGCAGGAATCTTATCTTACATATTGATGAAGCTGCAAGAGTATTTTCAGCTTTAAAAAGCTAATGGCAATCCATATTGTAAAAATTCCTCCCACAGCTTGAAGTGATGGTGGGGCCAAAAGGGGTGTCCACTGAGTTGGAAACCTTTCCTGAAAATTTTTAATCATATAAGTAATGTTTATTCACAAAAGCATTCACTTAAAATCAATACTGCTACTTGTATGAATATCACCGAAATAAATGCTTGCAATGCAGAAACTCCTGTTATTTTTAAGAACAAATGGTATGTTTTGCTTCTCTGTATATATCATGTGTATGTATATTATTTTAACTCATGAAAAGAAAATGGACATATAAAAACGTATGTGCAGCATATATTCAAAGTTATTTTTTTTTCATATTGATGCACAACTTTTTTATAATTGGAAGATTTTAATATCTGATAACAATCACAGAATATGCTTCTTACATGAAGACAATTACAAAGTGTAGATAGGGAGCGGAAATATTATCTTGTGACAAATGAACATCACATTTACAGAGCATAAATTTATTTGTAGCTACAAATTATATGAATGCTTATATTCAATTTATGATTCTAGAAACCATCAATAATTAGTATTTCTAGCAGATTGCTTACATTATCAATAACACTACATTTGGCAATATTCAGTTGGTTCATTTTTTCTCGATTGTCTCCTTTTCTCCTCCCTCTATTTTTGTCATTCTCATTCATAAAAATGGTCACTAGAACTCACTAGTTTCTCCTGGGTTTATATTATTCTTTCTGAACTGCAGTGCAACTCCCTATCAGCATCACTATAAACTGAGAATATATACTTCCTTTTTGAACAGATAGGTAAGATACTCTAGATGAGAGGAATATCTGAATAGAAATGCACTTTATTCCAACTTGCAGTCAGTTGTGGAATATACAGAGGGAAAAAATATTATGCAAGTGTGAGAAAGTAAAAACAAACAAACAAACAAAAAAACCACACATTACTAGGCTACTTTCTTACTTCTACTTTCCCTTTGTACTGATAATGTCACCTAATTACCATTTTCTTGATACTGATTTAATGCTTCACTGTGGGATTGCTATATTATTGGTATTATGAATTGCACTGCAGGTGACTTTCTTGATACGGAAGATGTTGGCTAAGAACTATCAGTCTTGTAAAAATCTATAATTTTACCTTGAAATATCTATAATTGTTCTTCTTACAAACCCTCTAAAAACAGGGCTATCAACAATTGTTTCCTCCAAAGTCAGTTTGATGCTTCTAGTTGTATTTCCCATGTATATCTTCAGAAATGAAGAAAAAGTTCTCCTAGTGACACCTTCCAGAGTTTTCTGATAGACATTCCATTGTACTTGAGCAGGTAAGCTGTTGTGGAGAAAACACTGCATGTTAAGGATTTCAAAAGCCACAGGAGGAAGGATTTTTCTTTAAATAAAGTTCTAGGGAAAAAACATACCTTTCCCAGAAATAAGCTGTGATGTTTCTCCCTTTGTACTCATGTTCTGTTTTGTATTCTAATAGAACTGAAAATTATCTAAAGTTTTCTATTAAAGTTGCAAGGTACTAATCTTGGTACAACTAAAGTAACTAGTACTAAACTAGCATTGCCCTCCCAGTCTGCAGACGTCCTGTTCCACTAAAAGTGTAACTAAAGTAACTAGTACTAAACTAGCAGTCTGCAGACGTCCTGTTCCACTAAAAGTGCCCCAGAACCAGGTCTCTAAACTGTCTTTCGGAGTTTTTTAGTAGTCTTTGCCTAGTGTGAGCCAAAGATTAGGCTAATGATTTAACAATATGGGTGTTTGAGCTCTAAATATTCCCCCACGTTGTTTCATTTCCCAGTAGGGACTTAGCTCTTGAGCCTTTGTTACAAGCAGAATTGTGCAGCAGCAATGGGTGTAGTGGGTGTCATGTGTCAGCAGTTGTAGGGTGCAAAAAGCATTCACTTGAATACTTGATTCTCTTACTATTACTTCTTTGGTGTGATCAGACATTTTATTTAACACATTTCTGGAGTCTGCTTTAAGCCTATCCAGTTCAAAATGTTCTCATTAGGTGTGTAAAACTGGGGAAAGGGTTTAGTGTGTGGAAAAAAAGAAACAGATACTAAATCTGCTAGGTTGGTGGGGAAAAGTGAAGTTTTAACACAAGTGTGAGCTACCACAGTCCATTTCTTTTTAATAGGTGTGATATCTCTGCTACAAGAAATTTTGTTCTCTAGCATGGAAACACTATATATGTCAAAGTGAGTGTACTCAAACACAATTAGACGGCAACTAATTGCTTCTTTGGCTGCTGCTACAATAGCAAAGTTACCCATCACAGGGCAAGCACAAACTTGTCCCTCTTTCACAGTGAAGTGTATTTTAACAGAAAGGTGGAAGTTTTTTCAATATCTAAATTGGTAATGATTTTAAGCAGCATGGGCATGATTGTCAGAAGGATTGGGTACCCATAACAACAATGGTCACTTGGAGTTTCTGAAGATCAGACTACACCAGGTTCTTACATAAATGGTGATTTAATGAAAAACTTGTTTTGTTTTTTTTTTAAACTGGAACATACATTGCAAATTTTCAGATTTCTTTCTTTTGAGGGAGATGATGGTGTTCGGGCAATAGTTGGTAAGCAGAATATAGATAGAATTGAGTATCAGTGGTCTTTGCAGCAATTACCTATCTAAAGGAGCTGGTAGATTTGAAGAATTTTGATCTTTTCCAAGATTCATTTGTGCTGAAATTGCTGCTTTAATCTCATTGAAAATAATGGGATTTGCTTGGATGGCTTTGTATATCTTATGTCTGTTTGCTGGTAACATAGTCCAGTCACATCAAACATAATAATTGCCAGTTATTGGCATTGACCAAAAAAGAAAACAAAGTTTAAAAGTTTGTAAAGATAGACTTGAAAGAGATTTGGGTTTAGAATTGAACAAGATTCTAGATTTAAAACTTCTTTTAAGAGCAATTTTTTTTGTACATTTCATAATGACTATGTATTTCAGGCTGGATCGTGCCTTTGGGCATTATCCTGTAATGGAAATAATGTGTGATGTAAACCAGAAGGAGGATCACTCCCAAGCACAGTTTTCCAGGTTTTCTCTGTGCTGGCTAGAGGGAAGGGAGTGTGCCGCATGAGTCATTTACAAGCTGCAAGGCGCTCAAATAGCTGCAGTAGTGCAGAGATTTAGCTATATGAGACAGCCAAACACAAAACCTGAAAAAACGTAGTGCAGCTGCATTGAGAAAGGGGCAAAAAGGGAAATCTGTCTTGTACAGATTTGTGAGATGACCTCACAGGCTAATGGTTTACCTCAAAGGAACAATGGGATGCTGTCCTAGAACATAATACTTGATAAGGAGGAGATGGAGAAAATTGTGATGGTGAAAAAGAGCTTGTGCTATTCAGAGTAAAAATAAGGGTCGATAAATAAATAAATACTCTTCAGCATGCTGAAATATGTTTTCAAATTTACTGACCTCACCTTAGGTAACTACAGAGTAAGTCTTCTGTCTAGAAATTCTCTGTATTTATGCAGAGCAGATGAGGTTGGAGTCAGACATGCCTTTACTACAAATTGTCTTTCCATTAAAAAAAAAAAGAAGTTAAACTTTATATAACTTTATTTCAAAGGAGTCCTTTACCTGTATTTGGCCTAGAGGCTGACATTGAGTGCTCAGCACTCTTGATGTTTCCAGTCATCTCCAGGACAACACATGAATAAACACAATACAAAAAAATCCCCTAGCCTCCAGACATACTGCTATGGACTGTGATCATGTCAGATCTTCATAAGTAGCTAAGATTAGTTACTGTTTGCAACTAGAGTGCAGGGTCAAAAAAAGAAAATGGTAAAAACAGATTATGTGATGCAAGTGTACCTATGTAAGGATATATGTGCATTTCCTGCATATGAGAAGATGTTTATGAGCAATGGAATGCTAATAACAACTCATTTTTTTGAGGAAATTTCTGGATTAGAATTGCCTCTGCAACCTTATTTCACCTCTTGGTGCACGATCATTATAATAATGACCAGCTGTATAGTCACACATTTATTTCTTAATTTATCCTTGCCTTATGCAATACTCACGAATGGTACTCAGGATACAAAACAATGCCATATAGTAAAGGAGGACACTGTGTGTAGCTCATGTCTTATTCACATCTCTTAAAACTGAAGCAGCTGAAGGCAAGAAGAACAAGGATTGTTCTAAGTTTAGGGAGATGAATACTTGGCTGGTAAAATAAGTTCTGACTGACACAGAGGTACATTACAGTTGCTGAATCACTTAAACTAGATTCAAAAAGATTGATATAATGTATATTTGTTCATATTATGGCTGTCCAACTTGAGCATGTGGGATCTGATTCACAAAAGACAAAGCTCTTCTTTCCCTTTGTTTCTACCAAAGCCAGGTAGCTCAGTTTAAATGTCTTTTTTTTTTTTTTTTTAATCTCTCCAATTCCATTGCTCAAACTGCCAAAAATTTTTAGTGTTCTTTTTTTCTCTCCTTCTTTTTAATCTTCTGCACCATACATGCATTTCTTCTTGAGTTACTACTTGTTCTTGCAAAGGCAAACTTTCTCATGGTTATGTCTGATTAACCCCATAAATGCACGCTCTCAGCTTTCAGTGTCATTATGTTCAACTATAAGTGATAGTTATCAGTTATCATTTAATTCTGGGTGATACAGTATAATTAAAAAAACAACCAACCAAACAACAACAGCCAAAAAACAAAACCCCAAAAAACCTGTGAAAGTATGTTTTGAATTCTCTACGAAAAGACTGTCATATAGAAAATTAATGCATAAGAACAGATGGTGCAGACCAGTGAATTTGATCATAAGCTGCCTTATCTCACACTGTTCCCAGCTTTATTTATTGCGAAACTCACAAACCGAGACATTCTTATTATAAGTTGCACTCATTAATTAACCCTTTCAATAAAAGGACAAATTAAAAAAAAAACAAAACGTAACAAATTTGAAACTAGGAAGATGTTTGGAATACACAAGAGTGTCCCTGATTTTAATGTAGATGTCACTTTTGGTTTATTTATATAAAATAGCAGGTGAAAACAGTAATTTTGGGGACATAAAGCTTGTTGTATGCTGTGTGCTCTTCTCATGATTGTTTCAAAAAGCATAGTACATAAGGGCTGAAAGAGCAAACCTCCCAGAGTACAAAGCATTCAATAGTTAAAAACTCCCTATCAAAAACCCCTCAAACCTAACAAAAGAAGTGGGTCTAACATTCAGGTACTTTATTTGCTTTCCTTTAAACAGAGTTGCCTTGCTTTTATTTCTTCTTTCATTTATTACCAGACTTTTTTACCTGCATTGTGCTCTGCCACTTAGAAATTTCAGATGAAAAGGTGGTAATAGAAGAGAGTTAGCTTCACTATATAGATAAACACAGTGTCTTAAATGCACTGTAAGACAAATAGAAGGAGAAAAAGTGCAGAATTTTGTGAAAATTAACAATGATTCTGTAGAAAAAAAGAAAGAGCAACAATGATAAAATGCAGAGAAAAACAAATTAAGGAAAAGTCTTTTAAAAATATCAACATGGACTGGAGTTGATTTTAAAAATGTGAAGTAGTTCAGTTTGATATTCTCTAAGGTATAGTATTTCAATCAAAACCAAACCAAGACATTAATGGATTTACATGATGAAAGCTAACTCTTTATTGAAAGTCTGAGAAATGCAGTTTTTCTTTAACAGTTTAACAATGTAATACCTTGGCTAACTTCAAGTAATTCTTTAATTTAGTATTTATTGACAGTCAACTAGTTTTCCCTTTGCTGTTGTCACGGTAGATACAAACAACATGTACAAACAAAGAAAAACTCACAAGCTTATAACCCTAAAGTAATACTGGATGGTCTTGAAGAGGTCACATACAAGTTAGCCACTAAAGCAAGGTCAGGCAGCTGTTTCTGCAAAAAGGACCACTAATTATTTTATTGCTATTGTTATTATTACTGTTGCTTTTTTTTTGCATCTGCTATTGTTTAGCTTCTGCCAGTGCAATAGGAGATAGTAGTAACTGCAACTTGAGCTCAGGCTTGCAGGCTGCTGAGTCATGCTGACGGACGGATCTGTGCAAAGACAGTATTAGTGCTGGACACCAACTAATCACCTACTACCTGCAAAGAGAAGCTTCCTTATTTTAGGAAAGTGTAAATGCAGTAAAAGCGATGTAAAAAAAAAAAAAAAAAAGAAAAAAAAATTGTGCATTTCTCCAATACTAGCATCAGTAGAAAGGGAAGAAAATTGCTGAAGCAAGGTGTATATACAGCAGCAGCCCTGTGCTCAGAGCACAGATGTTTAAACACAATCAAGAAAAACAGATTATAGGCAATGAAGTAATCTTAGCATGTACTTATTTCTGGTCCTCTGGGGGGCGGAAGGGGGAAGAGAGTAGTAGTGCAGAGGTACAGGAAAGGGATGTGAAATATTGGGACTGTATGGCATGACTAACAAGAACAGCGAGCCCAGCATAATTACAGAACACTGACTGTGAAGTACAATGTTTTGGGAACCTTAGGAAGCATCTCTGAGCTGGTAGCCAAGGAAGAGGCACAGAAGTGCTGGTTCATACACTTTCTGCCCAGAATTCTTGGTCACTTTTAAGAATAACTCTTAATCATGTTGCAGTGGAGCTCAGTTGCTGTCCTTGAAAAGCCTAAAAATGGAAAGCCTAAAAAATGCCAGCAGGCACTTTATTTGCATGCATTGGATTGCATATGAACACTTAAGTCCTGGAAATTATCTAAGTGACACTCTTTTTCCTTCTTTTTCAACTGCATTCTTTTACTGTATACTTTGTTGAGCACTGTGCTTAACCAAGCTATAAGGTGTACAACGTGCTGAACTTTCCCCCATTTTGGTCCGCCATCAAGTGTAAAACTGCTCTTGGAGGAAAATGCCAGCAGGAGTAAGCAGAAAGTAGACAACTGATGAATAAAGGCTCCCCGGGATTCTGTGAAAGTAGCATTCTCTCAAGCTCTTACTTGCTTGCTTGTAACCTATTCCAAACATATTCTTGCCAAAACTCTTGCAGGTCTTGACTGCCTAATGCTTACTTCACCTTAATGGATTGTAAGCAGAAACATAACAGAAGCATACTTTGGTGATCCCTTAGGTAAACCTAAGGTTAAGAGCTTAGGAACCAGTTAATTTTCACAATATTTACAATGCTAACTATATCAGGAAGTGATTTTGACACAATTTCTGAGCCTGGATGCCCCTCAGCTCTGTCTCTAGACATGGTCTGGAACAGCTCGCTGCACTGGGTCTTAAAGCCACCCCTAAGCCCTGCACCTTTAAGTGTTGACATTCAAATTTACCCAGTGTATTGTAGCGACTTTTTAACTCCCTTACAATATAACAAATCAATATATACACATTGAAAAGGAAAACATATACATTTGCATGCTTGCTTTATTCCTAGTTCTTGGAATCTACTGAGTAAATAATACATAAAACACATTGTCCAAAGTCTATGTATCCAGTTTCCGACATATGTGTCAACATGATCCCAATTTACAAGTCAGATCGGTTATGCAACTTTGGATTATTAATACACCATCCTTTAACTTTTGTTGTTATTGTTATGTCAAAAAGACATATGTGCTCAAAATTACATAAATAGTAATGGAAACTGAAAAGCAACAACAAAATAGGATTGTTATTTAGGACCTTATTCTGCAAATATGTTTTGATATTAAATAACATTCAAAAAACACCTCAGCCACTGAACTGTATTTCTGCCTGCAGTACCTAATACTGTTCCAAATCAGAGTGCACCATCCAAGGAAATACACGTCTCACACCTGAAATCTCAAGACATGATAGTTTGTGATACCACCACAATATGATCGAGTTCATTGTCATCTGTACGTAAAACACTGTACAGTTAAGTTGGTTAGTTTTGATACCAAACATTTTCATTTCTTCTAGATTTTTGTATCTTCAAGGACATCTGTTTGTTTGTTTTAAACCTTCTTGGATGCACAGCTCTACTCCTGAGAGCCAAACTTAGCAGGGGGAGAACAACTAGACTGCTATGAAATGCCAGAACAAGCCCAGTGCCAGAATAAAAAGCAAGCAAGAAAACATAACTATATATATTTTTAAACTTTGGTCAGTGTTCTTTTAACACTTCATAAAAGAAGTTGAGAGCCAAGAAGAAAGAGAACATTTCTTTTCATTTTCTGGAAACACTGGGGAAGAGAAACAGGACAAGAAAGAAAGAAAGAAATGGTCAGGGCAAGGGAAAAATCTTTGTGTGAGGATGTGAAGAAGGCAGGCTGGTGCCCTCACCAGTCTTTCATATAGCAGGGCATCCTCTTAGTGGCCACAGTAATTTTTATAGAGTAATAACCTGACTGTATCTCCTGCCTCCTGACCTGGATGAAAAGAGAGGGGCTCTAAAAAAGAAGTGAGAGAAGAAGAAGGGGGGAGGAGGCAGCAGGGAAGTATTGCCTAGATTGCTCTCCATCACAGCACCTGGTTATGGATGTACACTTCTGTTCCTCCATTAATTTATCTCGTTGAGATGACTTGCTGCTCTTCCTCCTATTGTTGAAGCAGTAATTAAGTAAATTTTGGGGGAGATTGTTAGCAGTGAGCATTTTGGGGGCCAGTGAAGTGAGGACGCAGCCTTTGTGGGCCGAGCCGAGGCAGCGGGCTGGGGTCCAGCGGTGCTGGGCATGGGTCTTCCTTCAGCTGGAGCCAGAGCAAAGCTGCTCTCAGCCCCAGCTGCTGCTCGCTGCCACTGCTGTGTTTGTTAATCAGGAGACAGGCGAGCAGAGCTAAAAAGAGGAAAGCAAGCGTCTTGAGGAAACTCAGCAACAGTAATGTACAGTCTGCTCCAGTATAGTTCTTGTCTGTTAAAGGAAAAGGGAAAGAGCTGCCATTCGGCCAACCACACAGCTGCTTCAGGGTCACTCCTGTGTGCTTTGGGGCCCAAACCCAGACGCTTCCACCGCGGTGAGAGGAGGCTGCAGGCAGCTTCCATCAGTGCCGTGGGAGGGTGCCCGCTTGGGCTCGCCGCGCCGCTGGCGGCCCTGGGCTGCTCCCGGGAGTGCACCCCGCAGTGAGTGACACCTCCAAAAACACTGGTTTCCTTCCCATCTCCGTCAGTAACTTTGTTATGGGAAGCGACAGCACTGACACTGGCCGGAGAGGAGGAGGGAGAGGCCGCGGAGCCGGGCAGAGACCAGGAAACGAAACCAAAGATCAGCTGGGACTGCTGGTACCTGTCCCTCTCCCCCCCCCGCACATGTGAAACGCT